>NC_068985.1:22487655-22502623 GCF_001194135.2 Octopus bimaculoides
CGTTAGGAAGGGCATCTAGCTGTAGAAACTCTGCCAAATTAGATTGGAGCCTGGTGTTGCCATCCGGCTTCACCAGTCCTCAGTCAAATCGTCCAACCCATGCTAGCATGGAAAGCGGACGTTAAACGATGATGATGATGTGCATACCTACGTCTACCTGTATATATAGGTGCATATCTGGGTACAGGACATTGCAAACAAAACGTAGACAAGAAAATAATAATAACCAGAGTACAGAAAACACACAGGCCACATAGAGAACATTTTCCTTCATCAGCTACCCCCATTATAACACTGGCGTTTCGGTGTATATACAAAGGTGTGATTGCATATACAATTCTTTACATTATACATGAACTTTAAATCACCATCACAGTTTTAATGCTGATTTTCTATGCTGGCATGGGTCATTATGCAGTTTGAGGCAAATTTTCTACAGCTGGATGCCCATCCTCTCACCAACCTTTACCTGTAAAATATTTCTTCATAGCCAGGTATATAGGCATATTATCACAGAATATTGGAAATGAATGACTTTCATTTGCAACTATCATGTAATATCAGAAGGAGACAAACATCCCACAAGGCTTTCATTGACTCAGGGTGCCATGAAGTAGGACTGAACTTGAAACCATATGGTTGGGAAGCAAACTTCTTAACCACACAACCATGCCTGTACCTATATTTAAATAGGACAATAATGAACAAAAAGTAAAAGCAGGCAAACTAAGATGGTAAAAAGATAAAAAAACAAAGCATTTGAAACTTACAATAGGTCCACCCAAGATGAAATTCCCAGCTGAGTTAAGATGTATGACAGTTTTCTCATCCATGTATTTACTAGGGACAACGGCATTTATGACTTTTTCTTTCAATTCTCGCCTTAGTTGTTCGAGAGAAACATTCTGGTCATGTTGGACAGACATCACAATGCTGTGAACATACAGGGGTATGGTCATTCCATTTTCGGATTTATACCGAATAGTCACCTGAAACAAAAATGCTTATCTTAAGGAGAAAAACAGGAAATTTGAAAAGGTAAGGAAAAGTGAAAACACTACTATTAGGTACCCACATAGAAGGGAGACAAACAGTTTGACCATGATTTTTGTACAGTTTGACCATGATTTTTGTATCAAGTTTTTTCCATAGTCAATTTGAAAGTTCTAAATGTGAACTTTCTTCTCATACTTTTGATCAAAATCCAACGCTTACATATCATGCCTGGTTCCCTCAGTCATGTTAGTATTTCTACGCATTCACAAAGTTTGTTCCATCTAAAAAAAAAAAATTTTTGACTACTGAACAGTAATGCATGTTCTAGTTGAATGCTCTATAGCTTGATTTGTGTCGAAGATCATAGTCATGAATTGTTTTTCTCGAGAATTCAATATGGCCATTGAATCCTCAAGTGAAAGAATGAAAGGTAAAGTTGACCTTGGCAGCACTTGAACTCAGAATGTAAGACAGACAAAAGAACCACTAAACATTTTGTCCAATGTGCTAACAATTCTGCCAGCTTACTGCCTTAATAATATTATTTCTAACACAGGTACAGGGCCTGGCATGTGGGGAAAGATAATAGCTTAATATTAACCCCCTGAAGGGGTGAAAGGCAAAGTTGACTTTGGCAGGATTTGAGCTTAGAACAAAGTGCCGGAAGAAATACTGCAAAACATTTTGTCCAGCCCACTAACAATGTGGCCAATACAATAATTGTTTCTAATTTAGGAACAAAGGCAACAACTTTTGAGGGGAGAGGAGCAATCAATCACACCCCAGCATGTAATTAATATTTTATTTCATTGATCTGGAAAGGAGGAAAAATAAAGAAAAGACTTTTTTCAGTTGCTAAAATGATTCTGCCAGTCCACTGCTGTTGGCGATTTCTTTTACTTGCCATCAGGGCAAAAAGATGAAGGGGATAATACCAAGACAAAGTGTGGGTGTTTACTTATAAACAAAACGATAAAAAGAAAAAAAGTATACAATAAACAAAGGAGGGAAGTATATATAGTATACAGTAGGCCTGAAATTTTGTGGGAAGGGGTTAATTGATTACATTAACCCCAAAAAGATAAAAGACAAAGCTGACCTTGGCAGAATTCGAATTCAGAATGTGCTCAACTAGTACTTATTTTATCAACCCTAAGAAGATTAAGGGCATAGACAACCTCAGTGGAATTTGAACTTAGTATGCAAAGAGCCAAATGAAATGCTGTAAAGCATTTTGTTTGGAATGCTAAAGATTCTGCCAGATCATCATATTAGTAAGTCTGAAGTTATATTCTGAAACAAGAGACAACTAGGAAATTATTTACTTGTGATTTGCTATCAGGTCTAGCCCACCAAAGATCTCCGCTTCTCCTCAATACAGCAACTTTAGCATTGAGCTGATGAGCAAGAACTACAGTTAGTGGCATACACTCTTCAGTTTCATTTGTAGCATAACCAAACATGAGACCCTGAAGAAGAAAACAAAAGAAAAGTAACAGGATTTGCAAAAAAAACTCATGGAAAAAAAAAGTGTTTATTTATAAAATAGGAGAAATGTTTCCATGCAAATAAGAAAAATAAAAAATTAAAAAATTGGAAACAGATTTGATCATTGCAAAGTATTGATATAATCACTACCAAACAATCACACTATCTATTTGTATGAAGTTGTTTCTACATAAATCAAAACCTTTAAAAAACAAAGAATACTGATAGAACATCCCAATAAAAACATCAATTTGGTGCAAACATAACACACTTGATATTGTTCTGTGGGACAGAGAACAAAGGTCATGCATTGTTGTAGAGGTAGGCTGCCTAGCAGATGTGAATGTACAATCAAAAGTACAGAAAAAAAAGAGAATAGTTATGGGAAATTAATGCAAACCTTACAGTTTTTGTACTTCGACTGAATTCTCATTTGTACCTACCATCATATGTTCATTAGGTTATGTACCAACAAGTTTGAACAAAAATCTAGAAATACTCAGTTTCATGGAGAGCGAGCATGCGAATGTATGCACACATTTGGGTGTATGCTTTGACAGAGTTCAACCAACACACCAACTCAACTACACATTTACAAACACTGGGAACTCCTAACTCAGAAAGTCTTGTCACTTTGTTAGCAACTGGCTGGAACTCTGAAGGAGAACTTAAAGAAAAATCCATACATACATACACACACACACATATATGCATACATACATATAAATACAGTCTCATTGTGAGGTACGTCGGGCAAGTGTCTTCTACTATACCTCTGGACAGACCAAAGATTATGGACCCCTAACCCTTTGCATTTTTTTTGTTTTCTTTTTTTTACAGGAACACACTATATTGAGGGTGGAGATTACGAATCTGCAAAAAAATCTGCATTTCAAAATTTATATCCTGCCGCCAAATTTGTTGAATTTTCATTTTAAAAAAATTCAGAAACAAAAAATAAAATAAACAACCCTCGTCCCCTCTGCCCTATGACAAATAAAATTAAAGTATTTTCTCTACTAATGTTTCATGACGAACATGTGGTTGAGGGTCTTTTGGAATTAAGAGAGGTATGTAAAAAATAGATTTTTTGCACACACACACACACACACAACAAAATTACATTTAAAGAATTTTTTGGTAATTTGTATTTAGAAAGTTGATCTTCAGTTTGGCTGTTGTTTCTAGCTTCTCAGATTTCTGGTTGGGGCAGGTTTAAATTTTGAAATTATTTCTTTGGTAACTCGTATTAAAATTTTGAAAACGTGTTTCTAGCATGTCAGGTTTTCTGTTTAGATACTCTTTGCATCTGCTAGTTTATAATTCTATACATGCATGAAACATCAATAGAGAAAATGCTTTAATTTCACTTCTTGTCATAGGGCAGAGGGTGTTTATTATTTTAAAATGCAAATTCGGAATCTCTACCCTCGATATTGTGTGTTCATGTAAAAATATAACCCCCCCCAAAAAAAAAAATCGCAAAAGGGGTGCAGTCCATGATCTTTACCTCCGCCCAAAGCCTTGTGGGTGGATTTGGTAAGTGGAAACTGAAAAAAGCCTTTCATGTGTCTTTTGTGTTTGTTCTGTAACGTCACTTGACAACCATAGTTGGTTTGCTTATATTCACATAATTTAGCAGTTCAGCAAAAGAGACTGATGGAGAAAGTATGAGGCTTTAAAAAATAAGTACACAAAATTTTGGCTCATAATGATCTAAAACATACAAAACTCTCTGGTTATTTGCACATAATTACTATTAACACCTGTTTGGATCTCAAAATTATCTCACTAATATAATATAGAAAGAAAAAAAATATATCTCACTAATAGATATTACATACATCAAGGAACATTATACTAAAAGCATTTTTATATTTTTAGTAAGAATTTTGTTGATGGGAAATCTTTTTAAGCACAAAGCCCGAAATTTTGGGGGAGGGGACCAATCGATTAGATCAACCCCAGTATGCAACTGGTACTTAATTTATCAACCCTGGAAGGATGAAAGGCAAAGTCGACCTTGGCGGAATTTGAACTCAAAACATAAAGACAGATGAAATACGACGTTTCTGTCAGCTTGCCACTCTGATGGGAAATCTTTTAACCACAAACTTTAGAAGGGGAACAAAAATAGAAATCACATTTAGCAATAAGTTAAATAACCTTAGTTATTTTAACAGAAATGAACAAATTATGTTTCTATTGATTTGACAGGTTATTATGACAAAATTTATATATAGAGGTTAAAATCTGACAGCTGACCTGACTTACTAGAGAAACTACTGTATTTTGATAGCAATCAACGAAAGCAAAATGTGCTAAATGTGAAGCTAAATAAATGCAAAAACCTTTGTGGAATTTAAACAACAGACACTTTTGTGAATCGACCACTGTATGGAATATACACCTACATTCATCAAATTTTGAGATGTTTTGAACGAAAGCAAGTACAATTCATGCCACATATTTTAATCAGATTAATTGATTACATTGTGAACTCTCTATTATGTAATAATATATTACATAAAGCTGAGTGGTGATTATTCAATTTGATCACATATTGTTATTTTTTAAAGATGAAGAAAGTAACTCAATATTTGAAGGAAGATAAAAATACCCAACAAACAATGGTGTAATTTATTTGTTACTTCCGAACCAAGCGACACCATTTAACCTCTGAGCATTCTGATTATTCTGCCAAATGTGATGCTTATTTACTCTTTTACTTGTTTCAGTCATTTGACTGTGGCCATGCTGGAGCACCACCTTTAGTCGAGCTAATCGACCCCAGGACTTATTCTTTGTAAGCCTAGTACTTATTCTATTGGTCTCTTTTTTGCCGAACCGCTAAGTTACGGGGGCGTAAACACACCAGCATCGGTTATCAAGCGATGGTGGAGGTACAAACACAGACACACTCCATAGAGTGCAATTCGCTTGTGCAGACAAACACAAAAACAAATCCCATAAATATGAGAGAACATTAGAACCCAATGATGTAAACTTGCAACCGCAACAAAAAATATTAATTCAATGACAACCATTTAAAATAATGGGTTTCAGAAATTCAACAAGGGTGAATTGATTTATCTCACCTGGTCTCCGGCACCAATATCTTCCTCACTTCTATTAATATGTACTCCTTGAGCAATTTCAGGATTTTGAGCCTCAACAGCCAATAAAACATTACAAGTTTTATAATCAAACCCTGCAATAAATTAAAAATATTAACAGTAAATCACCATCAACATCGTTTAACGTCCGCTTTCCATGCTGGCATGGGTTGGACGGTTTGACTGAGGACTGACGAGCCAGATGGCTGCATTAGGCTCCAATCTGATCTGGCAGAATTCCTACAGCTGGATGCCCTTCCTAATGCCAACCACTCCGAGAGTGTAGTGGGTGCTTTTACATGCCACCGGCATGAGGGCCAGTCATGCGGTACTGGTGACGGCCATGCTCAAAAGGTGCTTTTTATGTGCCACCTGCACAGGGGCCAGTTCAGTGGCACTGGCAACGACCTCGAAGACAACAAATTTCCAGTAATTTAATTTTTAATAATTAAAAGAAATCAGAAGCTCTGTTCTAAGCAAAAAAGTACAAAGCACATCTGAGAAGCAATTATATTGTGTATTCAAATTTTCAAGAACTAACCTTTAGAAGAGTCATCATAGCCAATACGTTTGATAGTGTCACGTATAACCTTTTGGTAATCAACTTTGGCATTGGATGTAATTTCACCACATACAAGAATCATTCCAGTTTTGGCTACACATTCACATGCAACCTTGGCATTTGGATCTTGCTCAAGATGAGCATCAAGGACTGCATCACTGATCTGATCACAGAGTTTGTCTGAAAGAGAAAAAGTATAAATATTGAAATTTTACCTGCAAGAAATTCAATTACTGTGTTAACCTAGAACAGTTTTAACCTAGAACAACTTCTTTCTTTCATACACAATAAAGATATTCACTTACTCCACACCCTATAGTGAGTCATTTTATTGCTCTAGTGAATAACACATGAAACTTGCAATTCTATACTGTTGGTGCAAAGGCTAAATTGTTAACTGACCTGTTGTTTGCCTCAACTATTTTCCCTTTGTACCTCTAACCAACTCTTAACTAGTTCCTCACCTCCATATCTTCATCCTACGTAAACAAGGCAACCCATCAGTGAACAACATCTTCCAAAATCTATAGTACTTTGTATCAAACTGGTCACATCTCTACCAGTTCAATACTGACAAACCTTGGCAGGTGTTCTTCACTTTTGATCCTATCCAAAACAATTAAGCATGCAATTAATACCATACTCCTAGTTATATCTCTCTAGAAATAAATTCCAAGAGGGTCTGTAACAACTATTATAAAGTATGGCCATTCAATAACCTTTTTATCAAACTATGTAGGAATATTTTTTTATTATTTTGTTTCTTAATTTATAAAATGAACCATTCTGGAAAATGAGTATGTTGCGCTGAGAGCGCCATGGGAGATCACTCAGTATCACTTTCTTTCGGATGAGGGATGAGCTAAAAGGATGCTAACACCTAACTTCGCATATAAACAAAAAAAAAAAAAAGAAAAGAAAAAAAGAGAAGAGAAAGAATGCCCAAGGAATCCAGAGAATATTGATACGTTGCATAGGACGGAAAGGTTGATTAAAAAAATATTTATTTTACAATTAGCAAGCACGATTGACGTTTCATTTTCTGGGCCTTATGAAACAGAAAACGCATCGTAAAATCTTCACCTAGCAAACAATGACAGACAGGTACTAAAGTTATATAAGACTGGTGAAATATGAAACGTAGAACCTCTAACCAAACTTGGAAGGTGTAGGCAAATGAATATATAGCAAAGGTGGAGGCAAATGAATATATAGCAATCAAACCATTACATAACTAATAACAAATGAAAATCGCAAAAATGTCCGGTCGCGTCATATGGAAGTGGTGGTACACAATTCTCCGTAACTACAAGTTATTAACAGCAAAGTCTACATCGAAAAAAAAAAAAAAGGACCAGATGAGCTAACCGTGAGCAGGGTTTTAAATTCACATCAAAGTTATTTACAAATCAACAGCAATCACATTGTCGAAAAATCGAGGTCTTGAGGTCCACAATATTAGAGATATTTTGCTCAGTGATACCAAGGTTGCAGAATACTATAGTAAAGCATTTTCATAGCTTTCTATAGCTATCCCTATGGAGTAAAGAAATTTAGAGTTAAAATAAAATATACTTAATTTGTTTTTTTTTAAAGAAATTGGAGTGCGGGAATAAAACATGAGAAATCAGAGACAATACGAATGCAGGCAAGCCAAACAAGACTGGCGATTTTTTAATAATAACAAATATTTTGTGGTAGAGGGGAATAAGGATGATTTTGTATAAGATCACTATTTTTCTACAAAAGATCGTCAAGGGTAAGAACGGTGAAGCATCAAAATTGATGCTTAAAATATTTAACCAGGTTTTTAACATCAAGGTAAAAACATGAAGGAATACGGTCAAGTATATTATTGTGACTTAATATATTGTCCCCAGAAGAAAAAAAAAAAGTAAAATCGACTGAGCAGGATTAGAACACAATTAAGATACCATAAGGCATTCAGTTCAGTTCTCTATCCTCCAATACTAAAAACAATTCATTATTACTTAGACACAAAGCTGTCAGAAAGATTGTCTAGTTTCATTTACCCGTGGATTGGATCAGAAGTATGAAAGTAGAAACAATATCTATAATTTGGTGCGTTACATCATCACTGACATCAATTAGAGAAAGTTCATTAAAAAAATGTGAGTCACAAAGGATATTTTGATCTAAAATTTAAAAACTTCCATCATAATAAATGATTATTTATCAATTTATTGTTACCATTCCGATAATGTTCCACTGTCCGAATATTTCTATACATTACAAGATGCACGAAAGTTCTCACATCTTGGATGTCTCAAACGAATGTTATCCCCTTTTAGCAAATTACGTTTTGGATCATTGCAACACCAATTCTTTATTCAGTAAAAAAAATCATACCTTATTGGGGTATGATTTTTTAAAAATAAATAAAACTACATCTACAGAAAGATTTTTTTTCATGGAAATGAAGAGGACTTAAAACTAAAATTATTTAAGCTAGCTGAATTTAGAAGTTAAGTCCATAAAATAGTTAAGGAACTAATAATGAATAATGCTTAAGCTACAGCAGCCGAAACAAAGCCATCATAGGAAAGTAACAGCTAAAATATGTAGAATACACAAAGAGATATGTTACGAAATAGAATCTTCCATGAAAGTAGGTATCGATAAATATATTAGCAGACAGAAGGAAACATAAACAAAGGAAATAGTTCAGCTGTTATATCCACGTGTTCGATATTACGCTGATAGGAGTTTGTGCGTTCAAATAACAACAATTTGTTATGTAAACAATGACAACACTTGCCGATCACTGAATGCAATTAACATTTTAGCAGTTTGACGACAGAGTCGTTCTCCATGTGCGAGAAAGAATCATGAAGCGGGAATACTATATAAAGGGATTAAAGAGATCAACATTAAATACCTCGAAACAAGCAAAGTTACGAGATATTGACAGTCTGACAACAAAGGAAAAGTATTTTTTAAAAAAAAATTCTGATTAATTAAATCGCATCGAAAATAAACTAGCAACAAACAGTCACGTGGAAAGAAATCGGGGGAAAAAACCGGCTTCCAGAAAGCAAGAATGGTTTTCCTTCATAATAAGCTATATCAAACAACTGAAATAGAATCATAGCAAAACAAATGTGCACAAATTAGATAATCAGAAGACAGAGATGCACTACAGAATAAGTATGAATCCCTAGTTGAATCAGAATGACAATCAAGCTATAAAACATAACTGATGTTGTTTCATACACAGTAGCTTATGTATGAAAAAGAATAACACTTTAAAAAAAGTAGTATTTTACCTGGATGGCCTTCTCCAACTGATTCCGATGTGAACAAGAATGTGTTGTTTTCATAATCAGCTATATTCTTGTCCAAATCTTCATAATGGTTACCGTTGGTATTTGCTGCCATTTTGATATAAGCGTCCTTCCCTAGGAGTTAGTGGAAAAGAGGCCGATTTATCGCTCACAGGGCCTTATATATATATATGGTGGACCATGTGATTTCAAAACAACCTATGATTGGCTGACGTTAGCAAGATGGTTTCTCTTAGAATACTCCGAAGATAGGTATGAAAGATAACAGATTACGTAAAATTAGAGAAACAATTTACTTGTTTATGTAATACAATACTCAAATACAAAAGTTTAAATACTAATAACATCTTGTTTAGTAACGATTTTAGGCGTCGAATGATCTGTAGAAAATTCTAATGAAAAACATCTTAAATTGGTCACCCCTTTTAAGAAAATTATCTAATATTCCTTGTTATGCTAGTGATAATCATTTCTAACTTTTGTCATTTTAACTATTTTGGAAATTAATAACTGGGTAAAGGTACTTGGACTAGATGACATTACGAATGAATAAAAGAGGGGAAAAAAATAATTTCATTAAAGATCTGAATGTAAAATTTAGTTTGTATTGAAATCAAAAATTATTTTAGTCACTGTTTCAAGTATTTTTACTTGAGGTTTCATACTTAATAAATAATTTTTTTAAAATCTGAAATTTGCTAGGACTTAAAGTTTTTCTACTCTCTATATATTTAAATGTGACTGTTTAAACTTTTTTTTCATAAATTAAAAAAAAAATTTTTTAAATAAATAAAAACGCCAAAAATGTGTTATTTTTTATATAATTTTTTTACCAGGAAGGTAATGATTTTATTTAAAGCATCAATTTCCATAAAAGTGAGCTAGTCAACCGAATTGACCGAATATATTTATAGTATTTAACTCATCTGTTTCAACAAGGCAAAATCATAAAATATAATGCTCATTAGATTCAACTATACCTTAAAATATTTAATGGTTTTGCTTTATAATATTTGATTCCATTCCTCTTAGGGGGCCTCCTCATGGTCTTTTTATTGGCTAGAAATAACAATTAAACCCTTCCCAAATCCTGCCTAACAGTCTTACATTATTTAGTAATGTGTTTGAATAATTGATAAAATGGTCACAGCTGGGATGACTTTGTTTATAACCAGTAACGCATGGCTATGCTATGCTAGAACAAAAAGTGAAAAATAAAAAAAAACCCAAAACTCCAAGGTATTCAGAAATGGTAAGATTTATAGTTTAAAAGTTTCAAGAGAAAGAAATGATAATCTAACATTATCACATCTTAATTAACTAAGCTTGATCTAGAAACTAATTTTAATTAAGCTACTGTAAGCACAAATATGTACTTTCAGTCATATGAGTAAGTTTCCTACTCTTCACTCTGTCAAAGTTGGAATCATCATCATCATCATCATCATCATCATCATCACCGTCGTTAAATGTCCGCTTTCCATGCTAGCATGGGTTGGACGATTTGACTGAGGACTGACGAACCAGATGGCTGCAAATCTTAAAAAGTTACTAAGTAAAGAGTTTATTAATGAATAATTTCATAATAAATTCTAATGGAATTGAGTTTGTAAATGTTAATACTATGATTCCCAATGGTTATGCTATATTGAATAATGTTATAATGATAGTTTATTAATCATCATCAACATTATTTAATATTTGTTTTCCCTGCTGGCATGGGTTAGACTGTTTGACAGGGTCTGGCAAGCCAAATGGCCATGTTGAACTCCAATATTTGCTTTGGCATGGTTTCTACAGCTGGATGCCCTTCCTAATGCCAACCACTTCAGAGCATGGAAAGGTGCTTCTTTTCGTGCCACTGGCACTAGTGAGGTTGCTGAGTGACTTGTAAGACAAGGAAAGAACAAGAAGGAAAAAGGAAAAAGCCTCCTCGAGCAAATGAAGTAGGGAGAGTATTTGAAAGGGAGAGGAGAGGCAATGGTTCTATCCCAGATGTTGAGAGGTTGAAGTATGAAGGGGAGATAAGTTCAGGTATCTTGCTTAAGAAGAGATACAAAGTTACCCTACATTATATAAAGATGAGTGAAATGAATAAATATATAGATTTTTCTGCTCTCTCTCATTTTTACCTCTCTATCAAAACCAGATTATTTTCTACATCAAGTTATATAATAGTTTCAAATTTTGGCCACCGATTTTAGGGGAGGTTAAGTCGATTGCATTGACCCCAGTGCTCAATTGATACCTGTTTTTATCAACCCCCAAAGGAAGAAAAGCAAAGTCTATCTTGGCAGCATTTGAACTCAGGACATAAAACTGGCAGAAATGCCACTCAACATTTTATCTGACATGTTAACGACTCTGCCATCTTGCTGCCTTTATCAGGTTAAATAAAACTCATTAAATAAATTCTATATTCTATTTTATAAACTGAACATTTTTGTTTAGAATTAATTTCATTTCCCCCTATAATAATATAATACATAGTTTGTTAAATACTTTTCAATTTGAATGATAAATCAGTTTCAAAATTCTAATTGTTAAGAAAAACAAAATGACTTTTATGAACATTTATTGTTAAATTGTTGGAAATTTTGGTATTCTAAAACAAAAGACAATACTGACAAAGCCTTTTAATGTAAGCCCGTATATGTAGTTTGAATTTTGTAAATTCATCTGTTACACTCTTCTGTATCAAAACAGAAATCATGTGCAAATTAATCAGTTAAGGCCGAAATGCATCATACGGTAACATGATTAATTGAATGGAAAAGTGAAGAACAAGAAAGAAAGAGGGAGAGAGAAGTGTCAACTACATGAGGTAGGAGGAATGTGATATCTATTACTTGGTTAAAGTGTTAGTTGAAGTGAGTGTTATAGAGAAAGAGAGTTAGAAGGCGGCACGCTGGCAGAAATGGTAGCATTGCCGGGTGAAATGCTTAGAGGTATTTCGCCTGCCGCTACGTTCTGAGTTCAAATTCCGCCGAGGTTGACTTTGCCTTTCATCCTTTCGGGGTCGATTAAATAAGTATCAGTTATGCACTGGGGTCGATATAATCGACTTAATCCGTTTGTCTGTCCTTGTTTGTCCCCTCTGTGTGTAGCCCCTTGAGCGCAGTAGAGAAATAAGAAATGTTAGCATGCTGGGTACAATGCTTTGTGGTATTTCGTCTGTCTTTACATTCTGAGTTCAAATTCAGCCGAGGTTGACTTTGCCTTTCATCCTTTCGGGGTCAATAAATTAAGTACCAGTTGCCAGAAACTGAAACAAGCCTGTTTTATACAAATATAAATCTACGTGTGCATGTCATTGGGTCTGTATTTGTCTCCCACCACTGCTTGGCAACTAGTGTTGGTGTGTCTATGTCTCAGTAACTTAGTGGTTTGGTAAAAAAGACTGATAGAATAAGTACTAGGCTTAAAGAAAGAAAGAGTCCTGGGGTCAATTTGTTCAACTAAAACCCTGCAAGGCAGTGCTCCAGCATGGCTGCAGTCAAATGGTTGAAAGAATTAAAAGGTAAAGAATATGGTTGAATGTTACAACATTGGTGATATGAATATTTTCTGTAATCATTGTGAGGCTCTTAGATTTATAAATGAGACTCTGAGCTGCTGCCAGAATGGGAAAGTTATGCTGCATCAGCAATAACCTTATTTTATCTCTTTCCACAAAAATATTTGGAACTACAAATGTGCCTTTTCCTCAATAACTTACAGCAGAATGAAACTGGAAAATCACCCAGATAAATAAATAATCTTGTCAAAAAATTAATCTATATATTACTCCTTTTTTTCTCTTTTTCTCTCCCTGTCTCTCTCATTTTCATCTGTCTGTCTAGATCGGATAATTTTCTACATTGGATTAAATTTTCAATTAATAAATTCTATATTTTTTTTTATAAACTGAAGATTTTGGTTAGAATTAATTTTAAACAGTTTAAAATCAATCATGGACAAATGGTGGCCCATAGAACTTTGACAAAAAAATTACCTTGAGTATATTTTAGTAGTGTGACCAATCTGATGATAAATCATGTGTCATGTGGCTTGCTTCTGGAAAATGGTTGTTCATGCCTGATTTAGATAGAACATAATTTGAATAATTTTGTTTAAATTGGAACAACAAATTAGTTTCAAAACTGAAATTACTAATAAAGAAAATGTTTTATAAGCATTTATTGTTAAACTGTTAAAAATTTTGGTGTTAAAACACCAAATTTTTTAACAGTCTGTAATTCTAAAACAAAAGACTGCTGACAAAACCTGTCTAAAATGTAATATAAACAACCATGTAAACAATACAAAAGAATTTTAACGATTTGTCATACTTACACCAATGTTGTCATCTACTGCTAAACAGAAACAGCAATGCTATTATGGTAATTCATTTTGCTGCTCCTGACATCTAGTAGGAGTTTCTCAGAAATAAGATGTAATGGTTTGACAAAGCAGCGAGAACAAGCTAATGATGGTACTTGGAAATTTTAAAATTCTTGAACGATTACTTGTCAAAATCTAATAGGTAATATATACTATTGAGAAAAAGGAGTGTTGAGTTTGTGAGTTTTGGGGATGTTTTTATAAAGAACTTTAAGCACTCCTCACTACTGAAAAAACCAAATTTTTAATAAGTCTCTGAAAGGTAAGTCAAAAACTTTACATTTGCCTTGTGCTTCTTTCTTTTACTCTTTGAATAATAAGTAGCTTGAGTTTTTATGTTTAGTATTGAAGAAGAGATCTGTGCCCATGACCTATGCTGGCTCTTCTTGATTAATGTGACTGATGTGGTTTGATGTTCAGTTTGAGCATTTGTAAAAAGAAGAGAATTTGAGGGAACTGAAGTATTAGGCATTATGGTTAGTGCTGGTGTATAGGTGGGGAAATGATGAGAAGAGGATAGATAAATGTGTTGAGATGGTATGCAGCCTGTTAAGCTCAGAGGCTGTTGTAGCAGCCTCAAAAAAGGCAGAGTGATTTGGCCGAACATCTATGGGCTAGAGGTCACTGAATGTTGTTGAGTAAGTTTTCAATCTGGAACAACTTTGGAGTCAATGTACCTGCTCCTGTAATTTCAGAAGATATATAAAAGCATGGGAAAGTGCACAGAGAACAAATCTCATTGATTCATTCTTTTACAATTACAGTGAATTTCTCTATTTAATTGAATAAATCACAAACGTGGGGGCATCGTGCGCCGTGAGTCGGGACCGCCAGGGAGAGCAGAGCCCCGTCGAGGACAGCGCCGCTTACACCATCGAAGACAAAGATTTTCAGTTCAGCGACATTGATGTGGTTGAAGTCGTCTGCTTTCCGTAGCCAGGCTGCATCCTCCACATCAGCACCTTCGATCTCCAACACAACCCCTATCGCTATACTGCTAGCATCACACCAAACCGTCCCGCACTCCGTCTTGGGCACATACCAGTTTCCTCTGACCGGGTCTTCCGCTCTCGTTCTCTCCAGGATTTCCTGCATCATCGCCACCGTCGCCTCTCCTA
>NC_068985.1:22504531-22517599 GCF_001194135.2 Octopus bimaculoides
GACAACTGCTGTAATCGGATCCCTACGTCGTCGGGGAATCCATTTACAAACGCCAGCCGCGCCGCTCTGTCCAGGCCTTCTCCCGTAAACCCAGCCAGCGTGGCCAGTCTTCGCACTTCCGCCGCGTATTCATCCACCTGTTCTCCCCTTCATCTAATCGTTCCTAGTTTTACGAAGGCAGCGTACTCGCTCTCCGTATATGCCTCTCTCAGCCTCCGTTCGATGTTCTCTGCACTTAATCTTTCTTCCTCATCCATTTCTAGGTAGAGGGTCAGGGCGCTCCCTTCCAAGTACAGAGCCATGAGACTCGCCACATTACTTATTCCTTGCAGCTTGGCAACGAGTCTAATTTTTGGTATCCAAGCCATCACATCTCCTTTGCCATTAAAAGGCCTGATCACATCGCTGGCGATCCTAATCTTGGTGGCTGCCATCGCGGCGAATTTCTGCACGTGGTGCCAAAATAGCTTGTGGTGTGTACGTACGAGTAGATGTAATCGCCTTACCTCGGTTTTCCTTTCCTCGACTGCGAGTCCGTCTTGCGGTATCCGATCCTTGAAGCTTGCCCCGACCCAAAGTACACCAGGAATAGCAGCTGCTTCTCCCAAACCTCCCAAACTTGGACTGTCGCTTAACACGTCTTGTCCTGACCGCAGCCCCGTTCGAAAAGGGCACGAATGCTGATCGAGGCTCCCTCTGCCCTTTTTTCCCCTTCCGGTCGACTCGCCCTTCCGGTCAGCCTCCCCAGACACTGACGTCATACCACAGTCATATCTATTGTAAGGTAACAAACTGGCAAAGTCATTAAAATATTGGATAGAATGTCTTGTGGTATTTGATCTTACTTTCTATGCTCTGAATTGAAATCTTGTCAAGGTCAGTTTTGCTTTTTAGCTTTTCTAGCTTGCAGATTGATATAAAAGGTGGATACAAAGAACTTGCAGAGCATTGACTGATATGTCTGGCAGTGTTAGTACTAGTTCTTTGCATTCTGATGGCAACATTTGTGAAGACACTGATGCCAAGCTGTATCGGTCTTTCTCTTGGACAACTACTATGGTGTGGAGCAACAGCTAGCTTTCCCCCCCCCCCCCGAAAAACAAGTAACAACCTATAGATACAGATACATTGTCAACCCTGAACAAAGGAGGACCTAGATATCTATTATATATGCCTGTTATCATGTAATCTTTTATGTATGTTTGTGTGTGTGTGTGTGTGTGTGTGTGTTTGTGTGTGTGTGGGTGCATGCATGTGTACATAGGTAGGATCTTTTTGTAATCAACATAACTAAGTCCCTAACTACGATTATTTACTTCATACCTGATTTAAGATTATGTAATAACTAATAGTACATTTCATCTTGCAACTAGTTTAAAGTCTTCAGTTTTTATCTGCTCCAACTGAAACTTGAAATAAATAAATAAATAAAAAATAAAGAAAATAACCTGATTAACATGTTCCATATTGTGAAGTACATTTTGTCTCCTTATTTAATTTTTTTTTTTTTAATATGAAATATATCATATTCCAACATTGCTTATTTGTAATTAAAGTAAAATATTTTATCAACAGTGGATACTGACTTACATGACAAATAATGATATAGATTTAACATGTGTTTTCTTGACAATTTTTCACATATGAAACCTGAGTTAGTACATCACTTGTTTGACATACATGTTTGTTTACTAATATCACACAATGATCACCATCACCATCATCATTTAGCATCTGCTTTGCATGTTGGCATAGGTTAGATGCTTTAGCTAAAACTGGTAAACTGGAGGGCTGCATCAGACTCCAGTCTAATTTGGCACGATTTCTATGGCTAGATGCATATCTCCAAAGGTATTGGTCTCCTGTCATTGCCTCTGTGAGGCCCAACATTCGAAGGTCATGCTTCATCACCTCATCCCATGTCTTCCTGGGTCTACCTCTTCCACAGGTTCCTTCTACAGTTAGGGTGTGGTACTTCTTCACACAGCTGTCCTCATCCATACACAACGCATGACCATACCAGCACGATCGTCTCTCTTGCATACTACAACTGATGCTTCTTATGTCCAACTTTTCTCTCAGGGCACTCACACTTTGTTATGTATGCACACTGATATTACACATCCAGTGGATCATACTAGCTTCATTTCTTTCAAGCCTAAGCATGTCTTCAGCATTCATAGCCCATATTTCACTGCCATGTATCATGGTAGTTCACACACATGCATCATACAGTCTACCTTTCATCCTGACCGAGAGGCCTATAGTTGCCAGCAGAGATAGGAGCTCCCTGAACTTTGCTCAGGCTAGGCTTATTCTAGCTGCTACACTCTCAGAGCAACCACCCCAACTACAGACTTGGTCACCTAGGTAGTGGAAGCTATTAACTACTTCTAGTTTTTCCCACTGGCATGAGATGGAATCTATTTTCTGTACATCTTCAGTGTTTATTGCCCCTGTGCATCCACCAGACACTAAAACTATCTTCCCGGTTAACCTTCCTTTGATATTGCTGCACCTTTTATGTGTCCATAGCTTACACAGGGTACAGCATGTAGAGTTTCTACCCATTCCTTTTCTACAGATCGAGTATGGGCCATCTACTTAAGGGGGTTTGTGATTTGTCAGCCTTCCTACTCACTAAGACTTTGGTTTTTTTCTAGGTTAACCCTAAGGCCCTTCAAATCTAGACCTTGCTTCCACACCCTAAACTTTGTCTCTAGTTCTGATAGTGATTTGGCTATTAGAGCAAGGTCATCAGCATAGAGGAGCTCCTAGGGGCAGCCTGTCTTGAATTCCTCTGTTATTGCCTGGAGGACTATAATGAATAAGAAGGAGTTGAGGACTGATCCTTGTTGAACCCCTATTTCTACCTGGAATTCTTCACTATACTTGTTGCCAACCCTCACCTTACTGAAAGCATCCCTGTACAGGACTTGTACAGCTCTTACCAATCACTTGTGTATCCCCAATTTCTGCATTGACTACCAGATAAGGGATTGGGGTACCCTGTCAAAAGCTTTCTCCAAGTCAACAAAAGTCAAGTACAGAGGTTTATCTTTGGCTAGATATTTCTTCTGCAGTTGCCTGGCACAAAACCAAACTGCATCTCATCTAGGCTAACTCTCTCTCTGTAACTTTCATCACCTGATCCAATAAAGTGATACACTTGTAGTTATTTCTATCTAAAGCATCACCTTTACCTTTGTAGCAGTTGACTATGGTGCTGCTACACCAGTCATTGGGTATGACTCCTTCATGAACTATCTGATTTACAATGCAGGGGAAAAGACCATAACCCACACTGCCTGATATTCTAAGCATCTCAGCAGTGATTCTTGATGGGTCAGGTGCTTTCCCTGCCTTCATACTCTGAATTGCTTTATCTACCAGGGTACTGTCAATTCGAGTAGCTGGTCCCTCAATTATATATATATATATATATATATATACGACGGGCTTCTTTCAGTTTCCGTCTACCAAATTCACCCACAAGGCTCAGGTCAGTCCAAGGCTATAGTAGAAGGCACTTGCCCAAAGTGCCACGCAGTGAGACTGAACCCACAGCCATATGATTAGTAAGCAAGCTACTCACCACACAGCCACATACAGGGTGTCCCAGAAAGATTTACCCATTGATATTTCTTAGATATTCAAAGTAATCATAAGGTAGGATAATGAAATTTGGCACACACATTCTAATGTAAATTGTCAATCCATTGCAGTAATTACATTTCAGAATGACCACCTTAATCACATCCTGCAAATGAGTGGTCACTGAGTTGCATGAGTGCTGTACTACCTCTTCATTCAACTTGACCCATGAAGACAGAAGGGTTTTCTTCAGATCTGACACATTTGAATAGGAGCAAGCAGAAACATTACTCTCTAAGATGAACCAGATAGCAAAATCCATGGGATTGATGTCTGAACTTGAGGGACTCATTGTCTTGTCCCAAAAACTGCTGAAATGCTTTTTGTACCACCTCTGTGTCAAACAGGATGTGAGGGCTGGAGCCCTATCTTAAGTGAAGATGTAATGGTCACCAAAGGTTTCTGTCACCCAGGGTACATTTTCTCGTCCAACATTTCCTCATAAACTTCACTGTTGAACTTGACACCAGCATCAATGAAGATCAAGGAAGATTTGGACCCATCAGATGCAACTATGGCACTATGAGTGAAGCTGGCTTCTGATGGCATAAGTGACTCCTGCTACGTTTGGGTAAGTCTCCTGCATTACATGCATAAAGCCTGTCATTCTGCCATAGTGAAGATCTTCTCATTGGACCAGATTAACATTTGATAGCAGCATGCTTTATCTCAGCTAACATGGCTTTACCCCTGTTGAGCTATTTCTTGGAAGCTACTGAAATTAACTGTCAAGATTGTTTCTAGTATGCAGTTAGCTTTAAATCCTCTTTAAAAATCCTGTACATTGACAATTTCGAAATATCATGAGCTTTTGCAGTTTCTCTTGCATTCCTGAGGGGATTTCAATTCATTCACTTTTTTACAGCCTCAACAGTTTGTTTGGTACAAATTGATCACTTCCTACCAAGAATTGATTTTCTAGAGGTAGTAGCATATGTCATTTTTAAGTATTGGACACTGTTTTACAGCATACATTCAACTATTTTATTATGTCCTTGTTGCTCACTCCAGCTGTTTTCAAAGTGACAATCTGGTCACGTTCTGCTTTGAATGCCATGTTTATTTACAAGCCTGTTATAGATGAACTAAAAGCAATAGACACATGAACAAAAGACATATGCAAATCTTTATGTAAAATATAGATAATATTATCTGAACTGATATTCTTTAGGAAGAGTTTTAAACATGGGATATCCTGTTGATATTGTTATATTCTGGGATGGTCATTTTCTTTTTCTTTGCTAAATAAATATTCACACTATATATTCACTCTTCACTTCAGCTTTATTATTATTCTTATTCTAGTGTCCTTCCTCTGAAATCTTTTGTCAGACATCATGTGACCTCATCAGCAGCTGCCTATCCCATGTGTCTCCTCTTGTTCTGTTTAATCCACATATATGCATATTTATACACATTGAGCTTCTTTTAGTTTCCATCTACCAAAATCACTCATAAGACTTTGGTTGACTGAGGGCTATAGCAGAAGACACTCACCCAAGGTGCCATGCAGTAAGATTGAGGAAACAAACTTCTTACCACACAACCATGCCTGCACCAATTTTTATGATATGAATACCTGGAAACAGAAACAGCAGTGTTCATTACAACATTTTCTAGATATTTAAGGAATTTTAAAGATGGTTCTCTTTCTTTTCTAACTGGGGTAACCCTGTATCTTCTCTATTGTAAGACACCTATTCCTTTCCTTCTATCTCTATCATACTTTAACCTTTCATCACTTGGCATAAAGCCACTTTCTTCAATACTTTTCCCCTCTCTCTGTGGAAGGCTTTTGTCTCACGAGTTACTTGGTGACCTGACAAGATGCATCCAGTACACTCTGTAAGCTGTTTGGCATTAGGAGGGGCATCCAGCTATAGAAACCATGCTGAAGCAGACATTGGAGCTTAGTCCTTTGGCTTGCCAGCTCCAGTGAAACCTTTTAGCCTATGCTGTGATGATGTTGCTTTAATTGGTTGATTATAATCCTGTTCAAAAATTTTCATTGAGCTTTTTCTGAGTGTGTTTCTTTATATTTATTTCATTTGATTGAGTTGTTTGTTAATACCTATTCACCAGATGGTTGTCTTTTTTCTTCCTGTTTCTGCTCAAAGTATAACTCCTTGTTGTCATCAGTGTTGATATCGATGTTGGTGTCATCGGTGGAACCAGCAGTGTCAGTGTCATTGGCAGTGACATTGTTGTCTTTATTGTTATTTAACATCTATAATGGAAGGAAGGTTTTTTTTTTAATACTTTTGGGGTATCCTCTTCTTCCATTATAATTATTCTGTTGATTGAAGGAGCTGAAATATGAAGAATGAAGTTCTCAGGCAGAATAAATTCAATAACTGTTTATTCACAGATGCTTCATACAGGGGGTTTGCTTTCAGTAACCGTCTTCACAGAAGTGCGTAGTTAGCCTTCTCTCCCATACACATGAGGTTCAATAACCTCTGGAGACAATGCATGTGGTATCACAGCAGGACAAAAGTCCACTGTGAGCTTCTGGCTTCTAAGTCTTGCTCACGTCAGTATGAGAAGAATGAGAGGGAAAATGTTGTCTTTTCCTTAAATAATTGCTGCAGGTGAGATCTCGTTTTTGTCTCACGTATGGCAATAGTTGCAGGCGAGATCTTGCTGTTTCAAAATGGTGCTGGCTTCTTTGTGCCTCGCTACACATCCATGCTGGTATGGGCTTGACTATTTAGAAATCGATTGAATAAATTTTCTAACCTTGGTAGTTATTTACAGCCAGGTATATTGAGCTATTGAGGTTTATGTGAATTTGCCATGGTGAGCTGAAGCAATAGGATAAAATTCTATTGATTATTTGTTCAGACCACGTCAGTATGAAAGACAAAATGTTAAATGATGGTGATGATGGTGATGACAATGATGATGATATTCAGCACTATTAACTCTGAGCTGTGTGCATGCATGTATGCACACAGTTTGCAAACACTGCACAAAAGCTATTAATATGTATATGAAAGGTTAATGTAAAATAATATAATAATTAATAATTAATAATTATTATACAGGAGTGGATGTGTGGTAAGAAGCTTGCTTCCCAACCACATGATTCCCAGTTCAGTCCCACTGCGTGGCACCTTGGGCAAGTGTCTTATACTATAGCCTTGGGCCAACCAAAGCCTTGTGATGGAAACTGAAAAAAGCTTGTCATATATATATATTATATATATATATATGTATGTATTTGTGTGTCTGAGTTTGTCTCCTTCATCATCGCTTGACAACTGATGTTGGTGTGTTTACATCCCTGTAACTTAGCAGCTCAGCAAAAGAGACCGATAGAATAAGTACCAGGCTTACAAAGAATAAGCATGGTCACAGTCAAATGACTGAAACAAGTAAAAGAAATAAAAGAAAATTCAATCGCTGGACCGGCTCCTGTGCAGGTGGCATGTAAAATACACCATTTCGAGCATGGCCATTGCCAGTACCTCCTGACTGGCCTTCGTGCTGGTGGCATGTAAAAACACCCACTACAATCTCGGAGTGGTTGGTATTAGGAAGGGCATCCAGCTGTAGAAACTCTGCCAAATCAGATTGGAGCCTGGTGTAGCCATCTGGCTTGCCAGTCCTCAGTCAAATTGTCCAACCCATGCTGGCATGGAAGGCGGACGTTAAACGACGACGACGACGACGACGATGATGATGATGATGATGTTTGTCGCTAAAAAAACAAAAATTGCACAGCATAAGATTTTTAGTTTATACTGATAGCTAAAAAAATTAGTGGAAACATTGCTCTTTAGAATGTACTTTAACAATCCAGATGGAGGTCCTTATAAAATCAAAATAAGGAAAAAAACAACAACAGAAATATATATATATATATTAATCAAAGTTTATATAGAATGACAAAAAGTACAAAGAAAACAAAAAACAATAAACTGCATACGAAAAAGACAATTTAAAACAGCAAACAAATATATTGTTTATTGAAATCTAACATTACGTCATAATTTGTTTACAATAATAATTTTAAAAAATAAGTAAAAGCTTTGTAATCAACCTTCAAGTACCTTTATTTGTTATTGTTGACATTGTTTTGATATTTGTTAATAGTGTTTCTATGATTAAGAGTCTTGTGGTTTAATTCTACTTATATTGCTGATAATATTAAAAGTATTTTGTTGCATCTGAAGACATATGTCAGTAGACCAGATTTTCATAGCACATACTTGTAAATATTTGTTTTTCTTCTGAGCAAGCTGATATTAACTACTAATGCATTGTTTCTCATAGTAGACAAATTGCTATGTTTAACCCTTTCAATATGGAAAGCTGATATAACTACACAAAACTTTACTACTGTTAACTGTAGAAAGTAGTCTTACTCCACAGCTTTTGGAAAAAAACCCTTGTTACGCAGCAAGAAGTGGAGATGTCCCCAGTGACAGCTTCTACAAAGCACAATTTTTCAAATTTTCTTAAATTTTTCACACATTTCATCAATTATCTCCTTACTGAGCCTAAATAGAATACTTTTAGTGGTAGGTATGAAAACAGGAGAAACTGAAGAAGATACAGCAAATATTGGTTTCAAATTTTGGCACAAGGCCAGCAAGTTCAGGGGTGATGTTAAATCAAGTACATCCCTAAGGATGAAAGGCAAAGTCAACCTTGGTAGAATTTGAACTCAGAACATAAAGACGAATGAAATGCCATTAAACATTTAGCCAGGTGTGCTAACAGTTCAGCCAGCTCACCACCTTAGATACAGCGAATGTTAATTCCACCTTTTAGTAGATAATTAACCCCTTACGGTCCATAGATGCCATATGGCAACTAAAAAAGTTATGTTCTGTAAAATATCATAAATTGCTTCCATTGTCCAATGAAATATGTAATTGGAATCTCCTATGATGCTTTTCATTCTTGAGCATATCAAGATGACAGCTGTGAGCTTGTATGGACCTGGAAAGCTAGTGCAGTTAACCTTGATATTTATGTCAACATAGGAAGTAAGTTTGACCATTTACTATTGTTATTGTATGAAGTTTATGTTTCTTGATAGATTACTGTTATACAGGGTAAAGTTAGTACTTATGTATTAAATACGTTGCATGCTGTGCAACAAATATAATGAAAGTGATAGAAGAAGGTTTTTCTTTTAGTTGCCATATGGCAACCTTGAACTTCAAGAGTTAGGTTTTACTACAAAAATAAGTGTAATGCCTGTTCATGTTTTTGACCTTTTATATTTATATAGATATGTGGAATGTGTTGTAAGTTGCTTACAACAAAGTCTCTTACCCAGTGGGAGGCTGAGTTTGTTGTAATTCCCCACCTTACAACATTACCATTCAACTCTATTGTTTGTACACATTCGAACCCTGACTCTTGTCACTTATCAATCAAAGCTTGTTTTTGTGTCCTTTGTGTCATTATATTTACTTCAAAGGAGAGTTGTTACACAACAGAAGAGGTTCTTCAGTATATTCTCTCTGGTGATGAAGACTCAGATATAGCTGAGTTGCCAGATTCAGATGAAGATGATACACCTGAAATCACAGAGCGGTTTCTACTTGTGAGAACGATGATGACAGGAATGAGCAGAATATGATTGGTTAAGACGTAGAGGTTATGAATTTTGACAACTGTTCTATTTCACAGTCAGATTTGTAAATTGGTGGTCCCTGTACTGCAGACAATCCAGTCTCTAATAATCTTCTCAGTGGTTTCCATGTAACTCATCAATATCAATCAGCTCTTTCACTGGTCTCCACAAACGCTTCTTGCTCCATCGATAACACAGATTCAAATTCAACTGAGATACCTGAATCTGAATCTTCTGAATTATATAGGGATTCAGATGTTGAGGACATGACCATAGAAAATTTGCTGAAAAATCATAAATTCTGTTGGCGGAATATGGAACCACTGAAATGGACCACAAAATTTCAAGGAGGACCATTTTCTTTGCCACCAGATGATTTTGATGAGCTTTCACCATATGATCTGTTCTCCAAATTCTGGTCCAACAATATAACAGAGCTTGTAGAACAAACGAACTTACCAGGTCATGGTAGTCAGGAACAGATGAGAGCAGGAAATGTTGCTGTGCCATATACTGTATCCTGGTAAAAGCGATCATTTATGTTCCGTTCAGGTCTAAAGTTGCCATATGGCAACAAAAAGACATCTTGATACCTGGATAACTGAGGCAAAAACTTTTTGCAGCATTTTGATATATTTGTCTAACAGATATTTTGGTACAAAGAAAAAAATCTTTTCACTATCTCCTTCTAAGGGTGGGCTGTAAAGGGTTAACATCATTATAAGAATGACCATGAAATATAATTAAACAGTCAAAGGATAACTAAATCTAAGGTTTAAAATTTTTAAAACTTGTCTAACCTTATAGTGAAGAAAGAGGAATTATAGGGATGTAAACATTGCTATATTTTTTCATCAATAAAGAGGGAAAGCAAAAATATTTTGTTAATATTTTCAGTAGTGAGAATTTGGTATTTGTTAGTTCGATAACCACTGACCTATAGGACTTAAAGTTTTAGTTATTAGGTCACCAAGCATTTGGGAAATCATTAATACCACAATACCACCTACTTATCTAAAAATGATAGAAACGTATCCAGACCTATAGAATCTTAATTTTCAGTTGTTAGGTCACCACCAAACATACAGGAAAACATAAATATTTCAACAACCATTATAATGATATTTATTTAACATGCAATGAAGTTGATTGATGGATCTCAATGTTAATAGCCATAATAAATTGTAGAAGTTGTAAAAATTATTTTGCTGCAATACATTATGCTGTGGGGGATGGCCATGTTAGTCACAGATTTACTAAACTAATAAACTGGCATGTCTTCACCATCTAAATATAAACTAAAATTCATTCAGTTAGTAATTCCATTACATCAGACAGGGACTGCATTTTCTTTTACCTGAAGAAGGATTGTATAAGTTTATTGTCCATGTAGTAAACTACAAAATTCTTACATTCTCTCAATTTTCTGTAATTTGGACTATCTCATGGCCCCAGCAGACAAAATGGAACAGGCATTTCCTCTGATGACAGCAAGGGAGATAAGCTGGAACAACCACTGTAACTCATAGGGCTCACATTTGCAGATAACCATCTCTGCCCTGATAGTGGCGAGCAGGGTTATGGTCTGGGGGCCAAGAAAGCTGGAGGTCTCCACTGCCACAGGCTCAACCATAAACCTGTCAGATAGGGACCAATACTTTGATAATTTTCCTTTCTCAGCCTGATGAACAGCAGAGCCTGGGCTGGTATCTCAACACACCAAGTTGCATGTGGCATTTCAGATGAGGGCCTGCCACTATGGAATGAGAAAACTCACACCGTCAGGCCTTTTGCCTTCCTCTTGGCCTAGTTCTAGTGGTTAGAGCTGGGAAGGAGAACATCCTATATATATATATATATACAAGATGTTCATAAATTATCTTTACAACTTCCACAATTTATTGTATCAATAAAGTTGAAATCTATCAATCAACTTCTTTACATATTAAATAAATATTATTAAAGTTTTAATCTATGTACTTTGTTTTAATATTTAAACCACTTTCGTTTGTGTTTAACCCTGTCGTTACCAACCCGGCTGAAACCGGCTCTGACTCTGAGTACAAATGTCTTGTTTTCATAAGTTTTGAATTAAAATCTTCCACCAAACCTTAGTCACAATTTATGTTCCTAACACTAGCTGAATGATAACTAAGTTATTTTACTAAATTCTTTATTATATTTAAAGTAATTGAAAGAAACACAGAACATCTCAAAATAAATACAGTAACAAAAGGGTTAAAGGTGTTTATTATTAACCCTGACTTTTAATGAAACTTACAACAAAAGAGAAAGTGCACGTGTTTCCTGGCTGATAGAGACCATATCAGATACATCAGGTCCAGCAGTATTACTGTACAAAGTGTGGAAAAGAACCACCAACTTGTGTGAGCATCTGTGTCTGGAATAAATAGTTTATGTAAGCAGGAAACATCCAACAGAAAACAAAGGTTGGGTCACTGAGAAAATCTGTGGAAGATATTGAGAAAATTTGAGCAGTATTCCATTGTAGTCCTACTAAGTCCATTCTTACTTCAAGTAGACAGTTAAGTTTACCACGGTCAACAATTCACAAAGTTTTGCACAAGAATTTGAAGCTTTATGCTTATAAAGTGCAAATTTTGCAAGCACTTCAACCAAATAATAAACCTCAAAGGAAACAGTTTGTAGTAGATATGCTAGCTCGATTAGATGAAGAGGAAAGCTTCCTGTGAAAGAGTTGTTTCAATTACGAAGTAACACTTTATTGACCAGGTATGATAAATAAGCACAACATCAGGATCCAGGGTTTGGAAAACCCACACAAAACAAGAAAAATGGAGAGAAACAGCTCAAAAGTCAACATATGGTGTAACATCATATTTGATCAAGTAATTGGTCCATTTTTCTTTGCAGAATAAACAATTACTTTCTACTTTTACTTTGATCTTTTACAAGAATTTGTTCCATACCTACTTTTCAATGCACATGGTCAGAAACTGAGCATTGTCAAGATGTATTGCATGCAATGAATGGAGACCATGTGGGAGTGTTCTGATGATTCTAGTAAAACTTTATTTCTTTGCCTATATTTGTTAATAAACTCTGCAGACTTATTCTTATTCTTCATTGTTTTTGAATTTTTCAAATTGTAAAAGTAATGTTGTATCTACACACCAGCTGTTGGAGATTTCTTTTTTTTCTTTGAACTTTTCACCTTTTCCTTTCTCATGAAGAGCTATGCTTGAAACGTCAAAAACTCTTTCCTTTTACTGAGCGCCAAACTAATACATTCATTGTGCATGTCCTCTTGTTGTCTGTTATTGTTAACTTCATTATTCATTTATTTGAATTGATTGTTTATTTGAATTGCCTACACACACACACACACACAAACACACACACACACACACATAAAACTCAAGAGATGGTGAATGACAGACAAAGTGTCAGAAAGAAAAGACAAAAATTCAGTATAACATAATGGTGGTGGTGATGGTGGTGGTGGCAGTGAAAGTGAGAGGGAAATAAATAACTATTAGACAAACACAGTGCTGTAAAAGTCAACATTTGAGTTTTATAGATGTAGGGAAGTAGTGTCAGAGACATGTCTTATTTGTACCATTAAAACATTGCTAATATGTCATAATTGTAAAACATTAATATAGTAATAGTGAATATAACTATATTTGCTTTTTAATGACTGCAGTTGTTCTACCACAATGCAACTGTTATATATTTATATTTGTATGTAGATGAGTGTATGTGTGTGTGTGTATGTGTGGGTGTACACACACACACACACTCCACACGCATATATATTTGTATGTAAGTATATATAT
>NC_068985.1:22517609-22522093 GCF_001194135.2 Octopus bimaculoides
TAAAGGGTAGCAAATCTATATATAGCCTTAGCAAGACTGTTAAGAGAGAGAAGCACTTGTAACCAACGATGGCCAGAGCTGAATTATCCAAATGATGATGAACTATACACCCATCAGAATCTGTGATGCGTTTATTTGGTCCACTGTATAATTTAGCAGAGGAATAAAGTCTTGCTGTTATTTTGATGTTTGTTTCTTGTATTATTTCCATGAGTAAACATGCAACATATGTTATATGATGGTACGGAAGATTCCATAGTAAACCAAGGGAGACTATATCCACAGCAGCTATATATGTAGACACCCAACACTTTATATCTGTTTTTGCATTGTCCCCGTCATCCTTCGCCCCTGGTGGCAAATAAAAGAAATAATAATGATAAGAATGATGATTTCTTTTATTGGCTTCAAGGACCCAAGACATGAAGGACAATATCAAAGGACGAGTTATGACACACAAAAGCAAAAACAAAAACAAAGACAGGTGGGATTTACATCGATCAAAGGGAGACACTACCAAATTAAAAGATATAACGATAGATATATAATAGAAATTAGAGAAATGAATAATAAACAAGAGCACACTGAGCGGAAACCCCCACCAAGGCAACACCAACGTCCTCTCATCAATTAGACAGAGATGATTTTTGAAATGAGAATAACTGAATTAAACTCAACTGCTCTCACAAATGAGAATACTAAAAATGAACCCAACTGCTCTCAAAAATTAAGTAAAAAAAACAGGAAAAATAATCCAGAATCCTTGTCCGGTACTGGCTCTATCCCAAAATTTAATCAGTTCATGCCAGTCATGAGGCCAAACATCCCTGAAAGCTTCATCCGAATCCATCCAGCAGTTCTTGAGATATCTTGTCCATGGACAAACAAACATGACTGAAAACAATACCTCTACCTTCACTAAGGCAGAAGTAATAAATAAATGAATTAATAGAATCTCCAATAGTGGAGCTGTCTACTTAGGGTAATTTGGGTAAAATCCCTAGTAAAAATTTTGGATTACTCTGCCATCCCCAAAGCGTGGGAAAGGGCCCTCTTCCAGTTTTTTTCCTCCTACTTTGAAAAGCAGACTCAGAGTCAGTCCATTCAGTCTCACCAGTCTTTCCGCTCTCGTCCACCTTTACCACAAAGGTTTTACATCAAGAAAACGTTATGGACAGTACATGACAAAATATTGAATGTGTGTGTGTGTGTGCATGTGTGGGTTTTGCATGTTAATAGATTTGAAATGAAAAAAAAAAACACTCAATGTATAATAAAATTGCAATAAAGATAATGGAAAATAAAGAAAAAAATTAAAAGGACATACTAATAATGTGACATAGGTGGTCAGTGATCTGCATCACAGGGAGAAGAAAGGAAAGAAAGAAAGACAGAGAGGAAAGAAACAAAACAAAGGAATAAAAGGAAGGAAAAAGAAAAGAAGAAAGTAACTGAAGAACCATGACGAAAGAATGTATTGCATTCCAACAAAGAAGGAAATGATTTGACAGATACCAGGTCATATGGTTGAGAAGTTCTAAAGCAGGCTATCATAAAAATACGGTTTGGTGTTCAGAGTCTCCTATGTACACACACCCATAAATGCATACATGTATGAACACACAGAATGAGACCTAAACAAACTTACATGCATGACAGCCTCCTGACGCCATGAACACAAATGTATGAGCCCTGGTATACACAAAATTATGAGAATAGCAGTAATAACCTTTCTACTAAAGGCACAAGGCCTGAAATTTTGGGGGAGGGGACTAGTCGATTACATTGACCCCAGTATTTCACTGGTACTTAATTTATTGACCTCTGAAAGAATGAAAGGCAAAGTCGACCTCAGCAGTGGTAAGAAGTTTGCTTCCCAACCATGTTTTCAGGTTCAGTCCCACTGCATGGCACCTTGGGCAAGTGTCTTCTACTATAGCCTCGGGATGACCAAAGCCTAGTGAGTGGATTTGGTAGATGGAAACTGAAAGAAGCCCATCGTGCATATACATGTGTATGTATATATATGTATGTATTTGTGTGTCTGTGTTTGTACCCCAAACATCGCTTGACAACTGATGTTGGTGTGTTTATGTCCCCATAACTTAGCAGTTTGGCACAAGAGACTAGTAGAATAAGTACTAGGCTCCTGGGGTTGATTTGTTTGACTAAAAGCAGTGCTCCAGCATGGCTGCAGTCAAATGTCTGGAACAAGTAAAAAAATAAAAGAATAAAGGAATAGTAAAACTGGATGAAATGCTGCAAAGCATTTTGCACAGCATGCTACTGATTCTGCCAGCATGCCACCTTTAGAATAGCAGTAATAACAATAACAATTATAATACAGTAATCCCTTGACTATCATGGATGTTATGTTCCAAAACAACATGTGATAGGTGAAAATCCATGAAGTAGAAACAGTACTGTACTGTATATATTTTTTAATTATTTTTATAATCATCATCATCATCATCATCGTTTAACGTCCGCTTTCCATGCTAGCATGTGTTGGACAATTTGACTGTGGACTGGTGAACCAGATGGCTACACCAGGCTCCAATCTGATTTGGCAGAGTTTCTACAGCTGGATGCCCTTCCTAACGCCAACCACTCTGAGAGTGTAAGTGGGTGCTTTTACATGCCACTGGCACGAAGGCCAGTCAGGCGGTACTGACATTATTATTTTTATAATTTTTATATTTTATTATTTCTATAATTTGTAGATATTTACTGTATTATAAATGCAAAACAACACCATACACTCACCTCCCAAGTTTCATTTTCCATACAGCATGTGTGATTCTTTGTTTACTCATCTACAGTACACTACGTATTTTCTTTTAATATATTTTAATTAATGTGTTATACAGTGCAGTATTGGTATATATATAATATTTTTATTTATTAATTTTTAGGCATGAAGATGCTTATTTTACTACAGAAATAATTAAAATCTAAAAAAATATAAATACGTATTGGCTGTAGAAACCTGTGATATACTGAGGGGTCCATGATATAAATTTACATCTATTAGCCAGAAAAATCCATGATGTACTGATGGTACAATAGGTAAACTGCGATATGGTGAGTGATTACTGTAGTAGTTAAAATCAGATTCATAAAAATGATTACAAACTATGGCAGGAGGCCAGTAAATATTTGATGGTTGGAAGAAAGTCAATTTCTTCAGCTTTCATGCACTTCATTCACCGACCTTGAAAGGAGGAAGGCATTGTTGACATTGGTAACAGTGGAATTCCAAATGTAAAATAACAGAAAATACTCCAACATGCACGCATACATACAAACATACATACATACAAACATACATACATACATACAAACATACATACATACATACATACATACAAACATACATACATACATTATTTAAAATGTACTGCTATCTCTGGCTTTTAGATTAATGGACTTATGAACCTCATTTCTAGATTTCAAATAAATATTTTTATATTTGATAGAAGACTATTATATGTGCTAACCTCTAAGCCATACATATTCCTTGTTTTGTCAGAAGAATCATGGAACTTATGTGATTTGTGTTGATATATTAAATGTTCCTTCAACTTACTTTGGAAGCTGTTTTGCACCTCATGAAACTTGATTTTTTTAAGATGTCTAAAAGATTCTCTTCAAATTTTCAATGTTTTTGTTATGTGGTGAATTCTTGCTTGTTCTGAAGCCAAGGGTTTCATCTTTATAGTGCTCAGACGCTCTGTTATAAAAAAAAAACGTACATGCCACCTCAGTCTTCTTATAAAGTCTTTTGTTTCCTCCTGCATACATCTGATATAGTTCTTCCTTGATGAAACTGGAATGTTTTTAGACAAGAAGTCAAATTAGAGTTTGTTCATGATCAGGAATATATGTACATATATATTATACACATACATACATGGCCGCCGACTATCCCAGTGGATGCCTGCTCCTGGCCAGTTCCAAGCAGTTGATCTTTTTCTGGGCGCCTGACAGCGCGCTGTGGACTGGTTTAACTTTTCCAGGCGTCCCTGTCGTCACAACATCTCCCCAGCCGAACTCTCAGCTCTTTGATCTCTCCGACGCCACACTGACATCATTATAAAACCGGCCGACAAGGATGGAGTTGTGGTACTATGGCATGTGGACCTCTACAAGGCCGAAGCTCTCCGCCAACATCAAGACACCTCCTTCTACTGCCCTCTGCCCTCAGCCCTCTGACCCCACACCCAGTTACCAACAGACTGTGTCCTCCACTATCCATAACCTCATCTCCTCTTCCCGTCTCCCGGCCACCGCCTCCAACCTCATTGTCCCCCCCACACCCCCACCATTTACTTTGTCCCCAAAATCCCCAAACCCAACAACCCTGGCCGCCCCATCATCTCTGCCTGTAACTACCCCACCGAGCTTATTTCCAAATATCTTGACCATGTCCTTGCCCCCCTAGTGGCTTCTCTCCCTTCTCACATTCACGACACCAACCACGC
>NC_068985.1:22522926-22533449 GCF_001194135.2 Octopus bimaculoides
CACCATCACACCACACCACACTACACCATACCACATAACACATCACATCACAACACACCACCATGCACACACCAGCACTGACCAATTCCCATCCCCACATTTTCACACCTACACATACACACACGCACAGTCAAGATCACCCCATAATTGCCCACAGCCATATGGCGTAGTGGTTAAGAGCGCGGGCTACTAACCCCAAGGTTCCAAGTTCGATTCACGACAGCGACCTGATTAATAATAATAGTAATAATAATAATATAATAATAGTAACATCGTGATAGGTGACACGAGGAGATATTGATAAATCGGGTATAGCTGATCATGTATGGAAAAATGGAAACCACCTCCCCCTGTGGGATGAAGTTAAAATAATAGACAGGGAACAACACTGGAAAATACGAAAACTAAAAGAAGCAGCACATATGCTAGGACACAACAACCTCCTAAGCAGACCGAGTGCAGATATGAATAGCATATGGGAACCGGTATTGAGGAAGGATAGAAAAATAATAGATTTATAAGCCTTAAAATTCACCCCATAATTGCCCACAGCCATATGGCGTAGTGGTTAAGAGCGCGGGCTACTAACCCCAAGGTTCCAAGTTCGATTCACAACAGCGACCTGATTAATAATAATAGTAATAATAATAATATAATAATAGTAACATCGTTAGGAATGAGAACCCAGGTTCGAAATTTCCCCAAGACACCTGACGAAGGCTGGAGGGTATATCAGCCGAAACGTTGTGTTAACAACAAAAAAGATGAGGACAAATATCCGTCAAATGTAAATAATGTAAATAATGTAAATAATTCCTCATCTCTTAAATATAGAACTGTATTAAATGATTTTCTTAGACTTATTCATTGGTTCACTTTTGGCTGTAGTACCAGTAACAATTGCACTATCTTATTGTTATTGTACTGTTTATCAGCTTTGTTCATTTTATCTCTATTGTTTTAAAAACATGTTACAATATAGATTACATCATTTATAAGGTAAAATGTTGAACTTGTTCTTGAGATTAATATATTTACAACTAACTTAAAAAGCCATGCTCCATGTGGACTTTTAAACTGGCTCCTGTGGAGGGTCAATTTGGCCTGTAGCCCAAAACTAAAGAGATCAATAATAATAAAACATTTATTGGTACCCTACCAATACGGTATTACTTTAAATTCAGTTTAAATGAAAAATTTGTAAGTTCACAAATTTTTAGAGTTCTTTTAAAATTTGAATTTTCAAGTATTAGCATATAACGAATCTTCATCCAGACCTGATTCCAATGTTGGATGTTCAAGAACCAAATGCAGGGCATTTTCAATCCTGGGATCATTCTGATACCAAAAAGCATAATATGTCTACGTAGAGCAAATGTAGACTGAGATACAGGAATCCCAGACTGACAGAATTTCACATTATTATTGTAGAAATCAGCTATTAGGATTTTCAGTTTGACACTTTCCAACATTGAAATTTTTTTTTTTTTAATTATCACTAATGGATTCGACATGGGTTTCCTCTGATATAAGTGAAGTATTCACAGTTTTGGTGTTCCGATTCATAGCTTTGTTTTCTTTTTGTAATTCTGTGTCCAGGACAGGTAATTTTTTATTGTAGTGTCAAGAGGGGTCATTGAAAATTACTTTAATCCTATTATAGATAGAATGTGCTGTCTTGTATAATACACAACATAGTACATCGTCTTGTATAGTACACAACATACAATTCACCTGGCAATTCATCCTCCTCCTCATCATCATCATTTAGCATCCTTTTTCCATGCTGGCATGAGTTAGACAGTTTGATTGGAACTTGTAAGCTGGAGAGCTGTACCAGGCCCTAGTCTGGCTTAGCTTGGCTTGGCTTGGTTTCTACAGCTGGATGCTCTTCCTAATGCCAACTACTCCAAGAGTGTAGTGGATGTCTTTTACATGTCAGTGGCACAGGTGACTTTTACATGTAATGTGAAGAATTATTTTAATGACAAGGTTATCAACATACCAAGAGTACAGTACCACCTTAATAAAAATTGCTTCTTCTAATATTGGTTGCTTCTATAGATTTTGTAAAACTATCAAATATATGATAGGATTCAGTAAGCATATAGGTGTCTCTTGTTGGTATACTGCCTCCTAGCCTTTCTACCCTTTATGACAACTTCCACCTGAGGAAGCCTCTATGTAGTTACTTAATCTGCCACAAATAGTAGCCAAATATACCTCAAATCATAGCTTAATGTCTTTTAAAACATGCAATCTAGAGTGCTTCGTTTAGTTGATGATAAAATCTTCACATGTGCTCCAACTCTCATGACAAGCTCCACCATCCCCTCTCTTGATAACTTTAAGATAATCAGCCTTAGGATAGAGGAGGCACTTTAGTCATGGAAAAAACAACCTGTCTAGTGTTAAAAGGGCATTCAGTTCATAGTGCAATGTGGATGGTGATAGGATGGACATTTGTAAAAGCCATTCCAATATATCAAGTAGAGATGAGGACAATATAAACTACAGTACATACAACCCGTCTAGAAGAACAGTCATTCTGAATAATAGGTTAAGAAAGTACAGGAAATTTTTTAGTTCGACTGCAAACAACTGGCTTTTGTGTCAGTGGTGTGATAAAATGTATTCAGTCCATGTTGTAAATTAGTGTGATAGGAAGAGCATTCAACCATAAAAACCATGTCTAAAAATATGCAAGCACAGTAGCAAAGGTTGGTGGTTTTCTCTGTTGCCATGTGTATAGCAGATGAAGAAAAATTGTGACAAGTGCTGACATGTTGTGATACATTCCAACCCATTCCAGCATGGAGAAGTGGCCATCAAATGATGATGACAATGGTGATAGTGGCAACATATATTAATATTTGTATGTATGTGTGTGTGTGTGTGTGTGTGTGTGTGTGTGTGTGTGTCTATATACATCTATATATATAGGGAGAATTCACAAAAAACGACAGACAACGACAGGTGATGTAGAAAACAAACAGATGTATAAGTTAAAATAATAGACAGGGAACAACACTGGAACATACAAAAACTAAAAGAAGCAGCACATATGCTAGGACACAACAACCTCCTAAGCAGACCGAGTGCAGATATGAATAGCATATGGGAACCGGTATTGAGGAAGGATAGAAAAATAATAGATTTATAAGCCTTAAAATTCACCCCATAATTGCCCACGGCCATATGGCGTAGTGGTTAAGAGCGCGGGCTACTAACCCCAAGGTTCCAAGTTCGATTCACGGCAGCGACCTGATTAATAATAGTAATAATAATAATAATATAATAATAGTAACATCGTTAGGAATGAGAATCCAGGTTCGAAATTTCCCCAAGACACCTGACGAAGGCTGGAGGGTATATCAGCCGAAACGTTGTGTTAACAACAAAAAAGATGAGGACAAATATCCGTCAAATGTAAATAATGTAAATAATGTAAAATCATTTAATAAATGAACCTAAAAATCAAATGCAAAGGAAAAAAATCCAAGTAGATCTATTAAATCGATCATCTGTCTGACTCTTTTGATAAGAAAATCTATAGAAGAGATCGCGACATATGGCACACAAAGCCATGTATCAACTATTGGGTAAGAAATATAATATATTGTGAAAGGGTCACAAAAGATCATGTTCAAATCTCTGTAATTTACATGGAAGAGAACAGCTTAAAAAAGACAATATTTTACCAAATACTAGATCAACATGAGTGTTCAACAAATAGCATCAGTGTAGATATCATATCAATACATTTGCATGATATATTGTCAAAACAAGTGACTGAATCAGTTTTCATATGGATACATTTACCCAGTGTAAGCTATGGACACATAAGAAGTGCAGCAACATCAAAGGAAGATTAACTGAGAAGATAGCTTTCATGTGTGGCAGATGCACAAGGGCAATAAACATCACAGATGCTCAGAAAACAGATTCTATCACATGCCAGGGGGAGAAACTAGAAGTAGTTGATAGCTTCTGCTACCTAGGTGACCAAGTCTGTAGTGGGGGTGGATGCTCAGAGAGTGATACTACTAGAATAAGAATAGCCTGGGCAGAGTTGAGAAAGCTTCTACCTCCACTGGTGACAAAGGGCCTCTCACTCAGAGTGAAAGGTAGATTGTATGATGCATGTGTGAAAGGTAGATTATATGATGCAAGCTACTTTATTTCATCAATATTTGGCAGTACACAGAAGTTTGCTAAAGTAGCAAAGGGGGCTGGACAATACAAAAGATGAAGTGAGGTGACAACATTTATGATAAGGATGAGACAGGCACCAGCACCTGCCGACCAATAACCCTTCGAAATCTCTGTTCTTTTTTCTTTTTATATCTTTTTTATTTCAAATAGAATACCACAAATCAAAAATCAAAATCAAAAATAATTGAGGCACAAAACCCCTTAATCCACACCCTCGATTAATTCCCTTGCCGACCGCAGGCAAGCCTGCAGTGACATGTCAGGGCCTAGAAGGAGGAATGCAAACTCCTCCTTATTGAAGGAAGCCATTATTTCAAATAGCTCCCTCCTCACTAACACCTCCGCAACCACCTGTGGAGGCCAACTTGGACAGTCCATGCAGACTGAGTCCATTTGATCCCAGTCTACCACACAGCCACTCCTGCACCTAATGAAAATTGATCAGATAAGAGAAAGTAAGTTAAAGCACTATTATATTTATATGTGTGAGTGTGTGTGTGTGTGTATGTGTATGTATTTAATTGCATTTTTTAAAAATATATGTGTGACAGGTGATGTTGTGGTGCTGTTTTCAGCTTTTCAAACACATGCATAAAGGCAATTTCTTTATGGATTATCTTATAACATTAGTTTGTGTTTGAACACTTGAAAACAGCAGAGAACACTTACAAATCTTCCTTTCTTCACGTCAGTTGTTGATTTCCTTTTTTAAAGATTTCTAAAAATATAATTGATAAATTTTGATAAAAAAAAATTGTTTTTCATATAAGTGTGTGTGTGTGTGTGTGTGTGTGTGTTGTGTGTGCACATGTGTATGTTTTGTATTAAATATAAGTAAAATTTCTTCTAACCTTGGTAGATAGCTTTCACTAGAAGCGAAGAAGCCAAGCCTATTTTCAGATAATGATTGTTATTGTTTGGCAGATATAAACACTGATTACAAAACAATTTATTCGCTGAAAGAATAAACAAAGCCAGCAACTTTGTCTGGGCTCTGAGTTCCAGCTACTTTTGGCTGATGAAACACAACATGCCTGAACACTAGTGTCCCTGAATGCTCTGCACCAGTGAGCTGAACGTGTTGAACACACTGTCATCAGTTATTCTCTGATGACATTCACTACAGTGACCAGTATATTTTACTTCTGAACCTGCCTAAACATGTTAAGAATAAATATGTTGAATAATCCTTTTTTTCTGTCTGTATTGAAATAAAGTATAATGATATAAAAAGGAGTAGGAAGAAAAAGTTCATTGGACGATTACAAGAACAAGCTATTACATCATCATCATCATCATCATCGTTTAACGTCCGCTGTCCATGCTAGCATGGGTTGGACGATTTGACTGAGGACTGGTGAAACCGGATGGCAACACCAGGCTCCAGTCTGATACTGTATATACATACATGCACATGCATAGGCACTCACACATATGTGCACATATACATGTATTCATTTAAAATTTCAAAAAATGTGTCTCCATCAAGCAAGGCTACTAATACCCCTGGTACCATAGTGTCCTTGTAGAGAATATTGATGGCATTTTTCCGTTTAACCTATGGCAGCATGGAAAGTAGACATTAAATGATGATGATGTTGATAATGATGATCTGCAATGTTCTCTGGAACACCATATGCATTTAGAATTTGCATTAATTTTCCAAGATAAACAATGTCGAATACTTTAATAAAATCTGCAAAGTCACAGCATACCTCCAGAGGTCTCGGTCTTTTGTCATTACCTCTGTGAGGCCCAACATTCAAAGGTCATGCTTCACCACCTCATCCTATGTCTTCCTAGGTCTCCCTTTACCCCGGATTGCTTCAACTGTTTGGGAGTGGCACTTCTTCACACAGCTCTCCTCGTCCATTCGCAGTACATGACCATACCAATGCAAACGTCTCTCTTGCATGCCACATCCGATGCTTCTTATGTCTAACATTTCTCTCAGTGCGCTTACACTCTGTCGTGTGTGCATTACACATCCAGCGGATCAGGCTAGCTTCATTTCTTTCGAGCCTACACATGTCTTCAGCAGTCACAGCCCATGTTTCACTGCCATGAAGCATGGTAGTTTGCACACATGCTTCATACAATCTACCTTTCACTCTGAGCAAGAGGCCCTCTGTCACCAGTGGAGGTAGAAGCTTTCTAAACTTTGCCCAGGCTATTCTTATTCTAGTGGTAACACTCTCTGAGCATCCACCCCCACTACAGACTTGGTCACCTAGGTAGCAGAAGCAATCAACTACTTCTAGTTTCTCCCCCTGGCATGTGATAGAATCTGTTTTCTGAGCATCTGTGGTGTTTATTGTCCCTGTGCATCTGTAGCACATGAAAGCTATCTTCTCAGTTAATCTTCCTTTGATGTTGCTGCATCTCTTATGTGTCCATAGCTTACACTGGGTACATCTTATGGAGTTTCTATCTACATCTTTTCTACAGATCGAGCAGGGCCACCTACCTGAAGGGGTGTGTGATGTGTTTACCTTCCTACTTACTAGAACTTTGGTCTTTGCAACATTGACTCTAAGGCCCTTCAATTCTAATCCTTGCTTCCATACCTGAAATTTCTTCACTAGTTCTGGTAGTGATTCTGCTATGAGGGCCAGGTCATCAGCATAGAGAAGCTCCCAGAGGCAACCTATTTTGAATTCCTCTGTTATTGCCTGGCGGGCTATGATGAATAAGAGGGGGCTGAGGGCTGATCCTTGGTGAACCCCTACTTCTACCCAGAATTCTTCACTATACTCATTGCCAATCCTAACCCTACTAACGACATCTCTGTATAGGGCTTGTACAGCCCTTATTAACTATTTGCCAATCCCCAGTTTCTGCATTGCCCACCAGATAAAGGATCAGGGGACCCTGTCAAAGGTTTTCTCCAAGTCCACAAAAGCCAAATATAGGGGTTTATCTTTGGCTAGGTATTTCTCTTGAAGTTGCCATACCAGAAATATGGCATCAGTGGTGCTTCTACCTGGCACAAAACCAAACTGCATCTCATCTAAGCAGACTCTCTCCCTAATTAGTTGGGCTATGACCCTCTCCATGACATTTTTCTCTAAACATGAAACTTAAGTTGTTTCCAAGACCATAATATACTGTATATAAAATATTCATAATTCTTAAATGTACTGAGTATATATTACAGAAGTTTTTGTTTACTAGAAAATATTTAAGGTGTCTAACACATGCTTATGAGATTTTTTTATTTTGGAAGGCTGAAAGGAGTCCCATACAAGTAAGTTCATGTTTGATAGAAGATGTGAGACATAGTTTAACAGAAATAATTCATCAGATGGACCTTAGTCTCATTGAGAAGTCATGTGCTGTTTTAATGAACTGCTTTAATGAAGCAGACTTTATAATCGAAGGTATTCATGTTGTGACTATCCTAGTTTATTTATCTAAGGTTGAATTATCCAATGTATACTTTTTTGTTTTTGAGCTGGTAAATATAATCTGAATAGATTTTGCTGCTTTTTTTCTAGCAATTTATGCAACTATATATAAGGTGTCTCTTCCAGGTGAAGAATTGTTCGGTTTTAACTAAAGAAGTTATATATAAAGTTTGAAATTGAAAGGAGTAAATCAATTTCAAGCTACCTTCACAACAGTTAGAAGCAGGTATAGCTGTGTATTTAAGACTGTTTCATAGCCACATACTTCTGAGTTCACTTTCATTGCATGAATCCTTGGATAATTTTTTTTTCTTCTGTTGGTGTAAGCTTGTGAGAGAAACTTAATCAATGAAAACAGTTTCTAAGCCTTTTTTGTATATGTGTGTACATCAGCAAGGAATATAAGAAAACCCACCAAAAATATTCTATTGTTTTATGGATTAAGTCCCTTGAGTTGTTTTACATTGGGTTATTCTCTTGTCACAATCATCATCAAAAACGTTGTTAATTAGTGACTGGTTCATTAGAAACCACTAATCAATGACTCCGTTCTTTCTTTTATGTTTTACTTGTTTCAGTCATTAGACTACAGCCATGCTGGGGTACTACCTTGAAGGATTTTAGTCAAAGAAATTGGCCCCACAACTTATTACTTTCTGTAAAATTTGGTACCTATTCTATTGGTTGCTTTTACTGAACTGCTAAGTTACAAGGACATAGACACACCAATACTGGTTGTCAAGCTTATATACATATATATCTGTGTGTAGGGGGGGTGTTCATGTACGCACGCACATATATGACAAGCTTCTTTCAGTTTTTGTCTACCAAAGCTACTCATTAGGCTTTGTTTGGCTTGAGGCTATAGTAGAAGATACCTGCCCATGATGCCATGCTGCGGGACTGAGCGTGGAACCATGTTGTTGGGAAGCAAACTTCTTACTACACAGCTATGCTTACAGAAATTTGCAATATAAAAAAAGAAAAAGAAGTAAGTAGGTAAGTTTTAGGAATTTCATAATCTATTGTATTATCAGAGTACATCTAAAGGTTTTGCCTCCATGCAGTGTATCCAGAGTATCTAATTCAATCCATTCTATAAGCTATACTCATTATGGATTAGAACTCAGCATCTCAGGCTTCTCAGAGTTCTTTTTGTTTATAGTAAGCTGTTCCACTTCAGATGCCTCAATAACATATAATTTTTAGTTAACTTTGTCACAATCATAGCTCGTTACCTGTAAACTAGCTTATAGAAGTAAAGTCAGCTAACTGCGACTTACATGCATGGTGTTCTTTCTAAAGAAATAAGAAGATAGACTGTTCTTTTTAACTATTAGACTGTGACAAACATTTTGTGAATAGGAGATGTGTCACTAGAACGTGTAAACAGATTGCTGAATATATATCAAACCACACAGCTTAAAAGATTGTTGCTTTCTGAATTAGAGCAAATATGAAAACTGACTGATTGAAAATTTTACCACACACATAAAAGTGCAGCCAACTAAATAATATTGGTTCCAAATTTTGGCACAAGACCAGTAATTTTTGGAGAGAGGATTAGTTGGTTACATCAATTCCAGTGTTTGACTGTTACTTGTTTTATTGGCTCTGAAAGTATGAAAGGTAAAGCTGACCTCAGCAGAATTTGAATTCAGAAAAGACAGATGAAATGCTGCTAAGCATTTTGTCTAGTGTACAAATGTTTCTGCCTGTTTACTGCCTTAGCTAACTAAATAATGTTAATACTATATTCAGGGTGGAGACCTGGCAGACTGTTATAATGCAGAACAAAATGCTTAGTGGTATATCATCCATCTTTATGTTCTGAGTTCAAATTCTGCTGAGGTTAATTTCGCCTTTCATCCTTTCAGAGTTGATAAAATAAGTACGGTTCTTTTCTAATTTTGTTAATATCCAGGAATGTATATCTGCATCTTTGCTTGCAGTAAGCCCTTGAACAAAAATTAAACACTTAAACATGTCCAGGGTTAACTCATTCAATTTGAATTTCTCACTCTCTCTGTTAACCACTCTGGCATAGGTGACGAAATCTTCTTTATCTTTTTTGACCAAATTTAAACATTTTTCAGCGAGTATTGAACAGGGAACTTCTTTCATTGAGAATTTTTGACAAAAAAATTAATTGTTTCATAGAAACAAATCTCACCTGGCTTCTTTGGCAGAATATAATTACTATATTTTTCGTGTTTAGCAGAGGATAACTTTCTTAAAAGTAGTCGTGCTTTTTTCTTGTTGGATCAACTTTTACACTCTTCTTTGAAGATTTCTTCATATCTTTGAAAATATGCAGAGAAGGTAATCCCTTCTTCTGGATTATAGCTGAAGAATTCAGTTGAGTTTGTCCTGCTGTCTGGCAAGTATAAACCTGGAGTATTTTCAAACTTCTTCAACATTAATTCTAGCAACTGTTGGTTTTGTTGTTGTTACTGCTGCTGCTGTAATTGTTGCTGTAGTAGCTGTTGTTGTTGTTGCTGTTGAAACTGCACAATGGAGGCCAATAAATCTTTCATGTTAAAACGATTTTTTCTTTGGTCTTGTTCCCCACCCAAATTTAAACGTTCAATGCTCGGCTGTCTCCCGGAACCCATCTAGTGGCCTTGGCCATCCTCTCCCCTACCTTTGGGTAGCGCATAAAGTTTGAGTAATGATTGCAGGTTGTAGGTACTGTTTTGCTTATGAATTCTTCCAATTGCAAGTTTTTTTTTCAGGTACACGACACTGCTTTTTCCCTTCCCAGGCTACAGGCCCACACCCCAACACCCATACTGTTAGGATTGGCACTCTCAACGTCGGCACGCTGAAAGGTAGATCTGGTGAAATTGTTGAGATGCTTGAACGGAGACGCGTAGATATGTGCTGCATCCAGGAAGTAAG
>NC_068985.1:22536140-22537033 GCF_001194135.2 Octopus bimaculoides
GGCACATAAAAGACACCATTTCGAGCGTGGCCGTTGCCAGTATCGCCTGACTGGCCTTCGTGCAGGTGACACGTAAAAGCACCTACTACACTCTCTGAGTGGTTGGCATTAGGAAGGGCATCCAGCTGTAGAAACTCTGTCAAATTTAGATTGGAGCCTGGTGTTGCCATCCGGTTTCACCAGTCCTCAGTCAAGTCGTCCAACCCATGCTAGCATGGAAAGCAGACGTTAAACGATGATGATGATGATGATGAATGCAAGCTTTGAACAACTTGCCACCACTACTATTACAATTACACAAGCCTCAATGCTCTCAATCAAAGCTCATGGTGAACTGCATATCGTTCTGAACTGCCAATTACTCACAGTTCTTCAATTTATAACAATGAGTCAGTCCACCTTTAGTCACTTGGTGGCTGATCACAATCCTTCTATAACAGGATTGTAGAAGATTTTATCAGTAAAGCCGCTATCCTGTAGGACCTCATTATAATATAGGGCAGCCTTTTAAAATATTTCTTGTCAGAATTTAAAAGTAAACCACAAGAAACTTAGCAAACCATTAACATCTTGTTTTCATATCTTGAATTTGTATGTTGAAACTTCCATAAAGTTGATGCAGGTCCTGCAGTTAGGGCGGTTGCATTTTTGACAAGTAGAATTCTATTTTTGGTGGGTAATTTGGCACTGGTAAGAAAACCTTTTTAGAGATTTGTTGGAACTCATTTTAACAAGATTTAACAGAAAAGGGAAGGGATCACTTAACAGGATTTGACTGCAATTCAGGCACATTTTCAAACTCTAAAATAAATTTTATATTTTTTCCTGTGTGGGAATTCACTTCTCTCCAACTGTCTGTGTGTTTGTCTCTCTTTCTCCTCACTTTTCTCTCT
>NC_068985.1:22537227-22540242 GCF_001194135.2 Octopus bimaculoides
TATATATATATATATATATATATATATATTTGTAGTATAAGATTCAGAGAATCATGTGGCTATCACAGAAAACTCCTCCAACAGACTCAGCTATGAAACCCCATAGTAATTCAATACAAAGTAGTGTAATGCAGAGTGTCCATGCAGTAGAAAAACACAATAAAATAATTATGCAGCTGTGATTTGAAAATACAGATTATGGCAGGACAGAATGGCAGTATAGAAAATTTCAGATCTTAATTTGCAATAATCAAGTCAAATTTCACATAAATGTATTTATGTACATTGATATATCAATTAGAAAATTCATTTAAGTTGTACAGATGTGTTATGGAAAATCGACATAAATATTTTCATGTTTTTGTGTTCATGAAATAATTAATAGAGTCAAAAGTACACAGTCAGGTTATAGCAAGCTGTAAAGAGAGAAAAGGAAAACAAGTAAACAAACAAACAAATATAATGTATGTTTTTAAAACGGCAGAGGTTATCTTGTTGAGGCTAACTAAAGGACATTGACTATGACAGCATAACCACAGTCACTGGTGTGAGAAAGATTTACTTGTGTGGTGTGAAAGTGAATGAGTCAAGCAAAAGCCAGTGATTTTGCACAAATTTTCACTTGCTTAGTCCTTTTGAGATCAAGCTGACTGAACCCACCACTGGCTCTGTGAAACAAACTCCCTGTTTTGAAATGATTTTAATTAAAACCTTCGATCAGAATTTCATGTCACTTTATGTTTCAAACACCAGTTTAATAATGACAAAGTTATTTAAATGAATTCTTTATTATTTTCAAAAGAAAAAAAAAATGAAGACTGCATATTTCAAAAGAAATGTGATAATAAAAGGGTTAACATAGTCAAAACTAGGCTCCACTGACTACTAGTTTCAGATTAGCTAAAATAACACATGTGATGATAGTAAATCTAAAGTAGTCATATATTTTGTTGAACATTCCAAAAATAGTTCTGACTATATGTATATATATGCACAGACATGGCAGAAGTAAATAGACACCTCATAAAACATCATTTTATGTTTATTTTAACTTGAAAAGGTTTATATTTTTTATTAATCGACTGTTTAATCATTCCATGTACAAAAGAAGCCTTAGAACTGTCTTAATTTCAAACAGGCTATATTGTGGGTCAATATGAAGATGGACTTAGTGTAAAATCACAGAACACCTTATGATTGCACTTTCTACAGTTAATAGAGTCATTGTGCCATTTTCCAGAGAGAGGAAAGAGTCCACATCACCTCACCCAGGTTGACCAGTGCCCTTTGACAGAACCCTTTGCTTTGTTAAGAGAAGTGGAGGATAATCCTCATTGCAAGGCCTCTGACATAGCAGAACAAGTTGATGTCAGTCTCAGAACAGCTGTCAGGTATCTCCACAAACTTGGTTACTATGGCAGAGGAGCAAGAAGGAAGCTACTTCTTTGACCAACCAATATCAAGCAGAGAAAGGATTGGGCCAGTGAGATGATGGTGGAGAAGCCACTAGCATTTTGGAATGGTCATATTCTCTGATGAATCCATATTTGCTGTATTTTCTGACAGTGGTTGAGTGTGGGTCTGGAGACTCTGTGATCAAGAATTTGACAGGAAAAGATTGCAGCCAACAATGAGATATGGCAGCTATTCTGTGATGGTCTGGGGAGTAATTTGGAGCCTTGCAATGTGAGGGAAATGTAAACTCAGATAAATATATGTCCAAGTTGCAGAAAAGACTCCTTCTAATCTTCTCCAGTCGTGAAATGGTTAAAACTTTATTTATGGAAGATGGGGCTCCTTGTCACAAGGCTAAAAAGACCCAAGATTGGTTGGAAGAGGATGGCATTAAAAAGCTTCCATGGCCAAGCCGGTTACCAGATAATGGGCAGGACACTTCATGAGAAGAACAAGAAAGCATCCTCAAAGCTAGATCTTTTGAGATTACTGCATGAAATTTGTCATCTGATCAGCAACATGCCCAATAGGGTCTTTGCATTGAAAAATGCAAAGGGCATGCCTACCAAATATTAGATGTTCACATTATAATAATAAATGAATAATTCGAATGCATAATTTCAGATTTACATAAATTTCAGACATGTCTGTGTTTATCATCATCATCATCATCATTTAATGTCTGTTCTCCATGATGGTGTGGGCTGGACGGTTTGATTGGGCTGGCACCCTGGAAGGCTGCAGCAGATTCCAGTCTGATTTGGCATGGCTTTCTACAGCTGGATACCCTTTCTAATGCTAACCACTCTGAGAGTGTAAAGGGTGCTATTATGTGCCACTGGTATGGGGGCCGTTTGCGTGACACTGGGTTGCTTTTACGTGCCACCAGCACAGGTGCCCTTTTTGTGTGACACTGGTATCTGCCACGACTGAGATTTTGCTTGGCTTGATGTATATATATATATATATATAAATTGAGGATATAATCATTAAAATGATTATATCAGTGACCAGTGTATAGAAACCACCATATTGGTAAAATTAATATTTTACTATATAATTATAAATATATAATTATAGTTAAGGGTGCTGGAAGGACAATGTCAACATGCTAGAAATAGACATTTGACATCTACTTCTAGTGTACTGGTGTTGTCCCTCCAGCGCTCTTAATTATGATTATATATTTATGAATATATACTTAAATATATATATATCATCATCATCGTTTAACGTCCGCTTTCCATGCTAGCATGGGTTGGACGATTTGACTGAGGACTGGTGAAACCGGATGGCAACACCAGACTCCAATCTAATTTGGCAGAGTTTCTACAGCTGGGCCTACCTCTTCCACGGGTTCCCTCAACTGTTAGGGTGTGGCACTTTTTCACGCAGCTATCCTCATCCATTCTCACCACATGTCCATACCAGCACAATCGTCTCTCTTGCACACCACAACTGATGCTTCTAATGTTCAGCTTTTCTCTCAAGATACTTACACTCTGACGGGTATTCACATTGACATTACACATCCAACGGAGCATACTGGCTTCATTCCTT
>NC_068985.1:22540707-22542420 GCF_001194135.2 Octopus bimaculoides
TATATATATACACACACACACACATACATGCGCGCACGCACACACACACACACCCACACACACACACACACTCTGGATGGGCCAAAAGTCACGCACCAAAACATTTGTCATTTTATATTATTATTATTCTTTTATTTGTTTCTGTAATTTGACTGCAGCCATGCTGGAGAACCGCCTTTAGTTGAGCCAATCGACCCCAGGACTTATTTTTTGGAAGCCTAGTACTTATTCTATCAGTCTCTTTTGCTGAACCACTAAGTTACGGGGACGTAAACACACTAGCATCGGTTGTCAAGCGATACTGGGGGTAACAAACACAGACACACAAACACATACATACATACATACATATATGTACGTGGTTGGTAAGCAAGCTACTTGCCACACAGTCACTCCTGCACCTATATATTATTATTATTATCATTATTATTATTATTATTATTATTATTATTATTATTATTATTATTATTATTATTTTTTTTTTTTTTTTCATACAAGTATACGAAGTTTGAAAGTGTTTCGGTACCAAAGACACTACATAAAACATAAATGAAAAATGTTGCCCGTCAAACCAAAAAGATCCAAAATGCATATTGTAAATAATTATATTCGAATTATCGCTCAATTAACACATTAAAATTAAAATTAAATTTACACTGCATTGAATAAAAAATAAACAGTATATACGTATACTAGACTATCTACAACATACATATATACATCAAAATACACAGATGCATACGTACAGGTAATATACGTATATAGGTATATATTTGTAAGACATGCACGAATACACATGTATACATGTATGCATGCAATCATGCCCTCATTCGAAAATGATTAGACGTTGGAACAGGATAGTGTATCTTAAACTTATGGAGTGGGGAAGTAAGGGGTGGAGACGAGTAACATATAGATAAAGGACGTTACTAATGCAGAAAGGGAGAAAGCATGGTTTTCGTGAGGAAAGGAAGAAAGCAAGAAAGAAAGAAAGAAAGCATGAAAGAAAGAAAGAGAGAAAAAAAGAAGGTAGTGGAGCGTATATAACAAACGCCCACAAAATTGGATGACGTATATATGTGTATACAAAAATGTATATTAGCATGACGTATACAGATATATAGGGATATGTACGCGAATACACACAAATATAATTGTATACATGCATACGCACACATTCAAGCATGTATGTGTATAAGCATGAGCGCACATTCTCATATGTACCATAGACGCACACACACGAATAGGTACTACTCAAGCAGAGCGGACCCGAACGCGCTGTCGCGCGTCCGCGCTAGCTAGTCGTGAGTGGTCGATCCTACGAAAAGTGCGCGCGAGCGCGCGTGCAAATGAATACATGTGTGCGCATGCAAATTAGTAAATAATTTCTTTTAAACAAAGTAAATAATTTTTTTTAAATGACTTTTTTCTTTTCTAAACAACGTAGATAGGTAGAAGGAATAAAAATAACACACTATCTGTTTTTGTTAACTTCATACATTTTTTTTCTTTTAATTAAATTTTGTGAACAAAATAATTTTTATTTTCTAAACAACGTAAATAAATTTTAAAAAAGGTGCACATTGGGATTAGACACTGAGGGAAACTTGATATGCTAGAAATAACAGCTAAACGCAAAAAGAAAAAAAAAACTGTAACCTTTACTTTTCTGAAATCACTGTGGATATATTTCGGCTATGTGCTTGATAAATG
>NC_068985.1:22542430-22543373 GCF_001194135.2 Octopus bimaculoides
TACTACTCAAGCAGAGCGGACCCGAACGCGCTGTCGCGCGTCCGCGCTAGCTAGTCGTGAGTGGTCGATCCTACGAAAAGTGCGCGCGAGCGCGCGTGCAAATGAATACATGTGTGCGCATGCAAATTAGTAAATAATTTCTTTTAAACAAAGTAAATAATTTTTTTTAAATGACTTTTTTCTTTTCTAAACAACGTAGATAGGTAGAAGGAATAAAAATAACACACTATCTGTTTTTGTTAACTTCATACATTTTTTTTCTTTTAATTAAATTTTGTGAACAAAATAATTTTTATTTTCTAAACAACGTAAATAAATTTTAAAAAAGGTGCACATTGGGATTAGACACTGAGGGAAACTTGATATGCTAGAAATAACAGCTAAACGCAAAAAGAAAAAAAAAACTGTAACCTTTACTTTTCTGAAATCACTGTGGATATATTTCGGCTATGTGCTTGATAAATGTCAGCAGATAATATTAGCTTCATTTCTTTCAAGCCTATGCATGTCCTCAGTAGTCACAGCCCATGTTTCACTGTTGCGTAGCATGGCAGTTCGCACAGATGCATCATACAGTCTACCTTTTATCCTGAGCGAGAGGCCCTTAGTTGCCAGCAGAGCTTTCTGAACTTCGCCCAGGCTATTCTTATTCTAGCCGCTACGCTCTCATATTAAGGGCATAACTACATGTAAATGCCTCATGCTATGAGTGACTCTCAAAGTCAAAACTACCATCATAGATATACAGTGTACCGACAGTGAGGGAATGCAACTTGGAAGTCGTCTCCTAAAAACAGATTCAGCTGCAAATCATACGATTTCATAGTTTGTGTACCTAATCCACTTCCTAATCATCGGTGTAGGCAGTTTTCATGCTGACTACTTGATAAATTCCTATATAGATTTTATCCAATATTTAATTATACATACACACACACACACA
>NC_068985.1:22543383-22547491 GCF_001194135.2 Octopus bimaculoides
TATATATGTATTTATGTATGTATGTATGTATGTTATATATATTATTTATATTTTGTCATATGAAGCAAACTGCTTAAAAGCATTTTGAAGTATTTATATTTACTTTAAGTGATATATTTAACCAAACAGGTGTCAGAAAGGATTTGTAATGAAAATATACAAAAATATGTTTACTTTTGTGTGTGTATGTATACACTTGCATATGCCTTATGTGAGCATGTGTGCATGCAAATATAAATAAAGTAATAAATAATGAGAGGCATATAGTATGAAAAAATTTATTTAATTGTTGGAAATTCTTATATAATGACTATTGCTTCATAACTTAATAGAACATGTATAGATAATTTCAGTGTAATATTCTGATATGTCACAGCTGCAGTTTCAGTTTAGGTAGCCTTAATACAATCGTTCAGTTCTTATAAACTCTGGAACAAATGAAGTATAACTTTATTTTGGCATATCCTCCTAAGAAGAAATCACAGGCAAAATATTTGGGAAGATAGCAGACTATATAGTATAGCTGTGGATTCCTCAGCTGTTCATCCTTCTGGAGGTTTCTTATTGAACTAATTGCAAATTGCAACTGCCTTTCCACCATCGTGCATGAAGATTAGTTCTTCTTCAAGACCAAACTGATTAACCTTTAGCTAAAACTGTGATATAACAAAATCCTCTATCCAATGAAACAAAACTGCACTTTTCACACATTCTTTCATCATGAAGATATTCACAGTAAAAGAAATCTTTCAAACCTTAAGAACTGCTTTTGTAATGATTGTTTGAGTAAAGCAAGCATCTTCCAGCAGACAGTCAAGAAATAACCAGTGATGACTTCTTTTGAAGCAGATTATTGACTTGTGTTAATTGATGAAATGATCACTAAGGCATAATCAAAAATTCAAAGTGATTAATAAGTAAATTATATGTTAAATTGCTAATAACTTGAAAATTCACTTTTGGACTATTTCAGACAATTTTGAAAGCAAATCTTAGCAAAATGTTTTCCAAGGATGTTGATTAATGGTCAAATGTTTTTTTTCTAGCGAAGAGTGTGGGAGTCTGAAAAGAAGACATGAAATCTATTATTAATTTTATTATTACAGTTGTTGAATTTGGACTGAATAGTTACAATTTATGAAGCAAAATGTCAGACGTCCTAAAAAATGTGATAGCAGCCTTGATTAAACGCAAAGACAATCTTCTCTCTTTTATCTTTTACTTGTTTCAGACATTAGACTGTGGCCATGCTGGGGCACTGTCTTGAAGAATTTTAGTTAAATGGATTGACACCAGCACCTATTTCTTGTATGCCTGGCACTTATTCTATCAGTCTCTTTTAGCTGAACTGTTAATGTTAGGGGAAAGAAAAGCACCACCATCAGTTGTCAAGCAGCTGTGGGAGACAAACAGGTACAAAGGCACACACAAACGGGTGCACACACACAAATGTGCACATTCATGTGCGTACACACACACACACACACACACACACACACACACACACACACACAATAGGTTTCTTACAGTTTCCATCTACTAAATCCATTCACAAAGGGCTTTGGTTTATCTGAGGCTATAATAGAAGACATTTGCCCAAGGTGCCATGTAATGACATGCAGTGGGACTGAACCTGGAATCATGTGGTTGGGAAGCAAACTTCTTACCATGCAGTCATGCCTGCGCCTTTGTTGGTAATATTTTGCTTGATGTTTGAGATATTGTTTGTCCAGAATTTATACATCTTATCAGATAGTTAATCAGATATTATACAAGCAATATGAGTTACTTGAAGGAGAAATATGGAAAATTCTACTTTGACCAAATGATTAATTTCTCTTTGCATTAATATGAGTTTTTTTTTTTTGAAGAAAGAAAATTCTTTCAATATTTACTCACTGCATTCACCAAACATTGTCACATTTTTCTGTTCACAAAAATGAAAACAAATTTGAAAGGCAAAACATTGCAACCCTCATCTCTATACAAAAGCAGAACTTTCAGAAAAAGTAGAATAATGATATGCATAAAACTTATATGAAGTCAGTGGAGCCTTTACTCTAATTTCTTTTCAGCTTCATAACATTAATATGGTATACATTCATTAAGAAATACTACCCATCCGTTACTACATATAAAAGAAATGTAGATGATCCTTAATTTTGGATATTTTGAAAGGAAGTAATTGATGTAGAAATCAAATAATAAAAGCTGAACAGTCATGCATTACTTATATTGAATGCACATATAATAGCATTTTATTCAAGTATAGCAGTTGATTGAAAAACTTCAATCAACTAAGATCATCCAAGTAATTTAATGGGCCAAAACTCAATCTAGACTTAAAAAAAAGAATCTAAAAACATTAAAGAAGGTAACTCCAATAAGGTCAGCTGACTTAAAATTTTTGGACAATAGAAACAGGAATAGAACTACTTTAAAGCCTATTGGCGAAAGCACAAGACATACTTTAGTCTCATTGGACTACCTCAGCAAGGTTGGTCAGAGTTAGAGCAATAGACCTGTATAAGTACAGGTATATCAGATACTATACAACATAAATTCTTGATTTATTAAAATTATCTCCACTGCTAGCTGATGTGTTATAATTACCAAATGGCAATCAAATTCAGCCCCACTTGGAAAGGGAGATAATTTCAAGAATCAAAAAATCTTGCCCCATTTTTGTATTTTTTATATATCATCATCATCATTAATATATTCACAATTATAACTAATGGCTGTATACTTTGTAGGTGCAAGCATGACTGTCAAGTTAAGAATCTTGCTTCCAAGTCACATGGTTTCAGGTTCAGTCTCACTGTGTGGCACTTTGAGTAAATGTCTTCTGCTATAGCCCTGGACCAGCCAAAGCCTTGTAAGTGGATTTGGTAGACAAAAACTGAAAGAAATCCTCTATGTGTGTGTGTGTGTGTGTGTGTGTGTGTGTGTGTGTGTGTGTGTGCATATATATACATACACATGTATTATATATGTATTTACAAATGTGTGCATATATGTATGTGTATAAATAGTATGTGTTTACATTCCTTTGTCTTAACATTGTGTAGTAATTATAAATGAGTGTTGCTGGCATTCATTTCCAGTATTCTGTGAGAACATATCTGGTCATGGGAAAGTGTTAGTTTGCTTGGAAACAGTTGAGAGTTGATGTCAAGAAAGGCTCCCAACAGTAGAAAATCTGCCTCAACAAACTGTGTGTCCTACGTAAGCATGGAAAAGTGGGCCTCAAAATGATCATGATGAGGATAGTAGTAGGCATCCATCGGCCTTGAGAGACCATGGATTCGCACCAGAAGAAATTGTGTCAGCTGCTGATGGTGGTGCAGCATCTGCTGTAGCTGTGCAGGCCCACATGGGAGTGGCAATCATGCATACAGCAACTGCATTTGAAGGAGCTCTCTACTGGCACTACTGGTTTTTCCTTTCATTGAGTGCACTTTACTATGGTGGCAAGTTCCTGTTTCTCTTCCCCTCACTTTGTCCCTTTCTGCAGTATTTGTTTCCATCACGAGCAATCATTTGCAACCTCCTCCCATCTCAGGTCATCCAGATCTATTGACTTCATATCTCTCTTGCAGATGTCCTGTCTGGAGCAGAGGCTTCAAGTTTCACCTATAAATAGTAATCGTGGTGGCTGGTCATTTTTCTGTTTACCCAGATAATGAGGCTATTTTTTGTGTAATCTTAAAAGTTTTTGACTGCACGGATATCTGAAACTAGATCGTTCTAAAAATGTGACTTTTGCTCAGATGTTTACTTTTGAGACAGTCAGGGTAAAGGAAACAGAGTGTGAAAATAGTAGAATAGTAGTGTATATAAAAACTGATATTGCGACGGCAATGGAGCTTTTATCCTCATTTCTATCAAAGGAAAAAGCATTAAAATATTCCCCATTCATTAGTAATTTGAAGAATGTAGATTATCTTCAATATAAGCTATTTTGATCTGAATTCATTGTTGAAAAAATTGGAAACACTAATATGAACTTAAAACTTTTCTTCCATAAGAACAAATACAAAATTATAATTTGTATGATTCTCCCTGGAATGAGATAGAAGTTGTTTCCTGTTTGTTTACAGTGTTT
>NC_068985.1:22547591-22549350 GCF_001194135.2 Octopus bimaculoides
AAAGATGGGCTACAGCAAATATTCTGCTCAATACCACAAATTTGCTTGTCCCTTTGTGGCTGATGATATGTGCATCTCTGATCATGAGCAGAAATAGTTGGGGAGCATCATAGTCATGTGTTGAGAGGAATTCTTTGGGGTTTGGATAATTCACCTTTGGAAACATGGGTGTTTTGTTCAACATCCTTAAACAACCCTTATTCAGGGACCATTTGAGCAGGATGGGCTACTCAACCCAAAGAAAATCAAACTGGGCCCCACCTGCAAGGTCATGCGCTGTTTATCTTGACATGAGATCACTATGTTGCACACATATGGTTGTGATGCATGTGCCTGGTGTACCCCTATCAGGTGGGTAGTCATAATGGATATGCTGGGCTTCATATATTTTACCCCAGTATCACTTTGATGGCAAGTGAATTTTGTGACCCGGTAACAACAGGATCAAAGAGAAAGAAGAAAAAAAATGAACATCTATGACGATTTGAAAGGGGAAATACAAAGATTGTGGTCAATGAGGAGAGTAGACACACTAGCGTAGCTAGAGGTGGGGTGGTAGGGGTGGTGCATCCCAGGCAGCACTTTTCATCTTGTTGAAGGCTATTGCTATTGACAACAGTGTTTTTGTGGGGTCCGGTGGCGGTAAATGGAAGGGCCGCCTCCGGGCGGCACACACTCTAGCTATGCTAGTGAGTAGACGTGGTACCAATTGTACTTGGCACACTTGGAAGTATCAACACTCAACTACCTACATGGCTCAAAAAGATTGGTACAAATGTGAAGGTAGAACACCAACAAAAAACAGCATTGCTTGGTACTGCAAGAATTATTCTCGGGGTTCTTGAAGCATGACCAGTAAAAAAGTGTCACCTTAGTCTGCTGGCTGTGGGCAGCTGATATTTTCCATCATACCTAACAAAATAAGCTGTGAGTTTTCATGTAATAATGATAATAATTATACTTTCTACTATAGGCAGATTTCAAAGTGGAATGAAATGAAGAGGTCAGGTGAGCCTATGGGGATGAAGTAAACTGGAAGGAAAGAGTCAGTGATGTCAATGGCTAAGGAATCCTACCGGAAGAGGAAGAGTGAGTGAAGAATTGGGCGGAAGTAGGACCAGCGCAGCTCTCTTTGACCCCAGGCAGCGGGAGTGAACGGATGCATGTAGACGTGTGAGCTAGAAAAGAGATTAGCGGCAGGTTCTAGCGATAGGTCAGACAGGGAGAGCACCTCTCAGATTTACCCCAGTTGGATAGTCGACACTGAAAGGTAGATGAATCGCATTTTGTTCCTCATATTACAGTTCCCTACACTACAGTTATTTATTCTCCTATATCTCATTTTATTGTTTTCAAACATATTTCATATTTTTTAGCTTCACAGCCAAGGTCATACTAAATGTAGTAACGCCGTGCGCATGCGTAGTCTCACGCATGCGTGGAATTAAACAAGCAAGCGTTCCCGCTTAATTCTATCTCTTTTACGGTCGGCCGACCATGAGCATTGGACGTGTTAAGCTGTCTCTCTACATCTTTCGGACTTACACTCGACAGCTCGCTTGCAACTACATACCCACGTGCCAACAACTATGCTCATACACACAGAAGCTGTAACAACAAGAACTAAAGATGTATATATTTACCACCTGAATAAATGTTGTTTAAGTTGATAGTCTGGAGTTCAGCGTTCCGTTATATTCTAATTTTATAGTAGGAAAGTCAGGTATACATCTAATGATGTGTAGTGAAACTACCTCCC
>NC_068985.1:22550195-22557685 GCF_001194135.2 Octopus bimaculoides
GTATAACAAGAATCACGGCCCGGCATCGATGCCACGACATCACAACTAGTGATCAGCTCTGCCACACTCAGCCTTTCCTCACTTTCACATACAGAACTTTTCCTATAGTGTACTAACGAACTGGTATAATTGCTCACGTGTTATTGACTCTCTTTCTATCTGCTGTAAACACTCATACACACATGTATCACTCACATACACACTTTTCTTTGTATGACGGCCTGTCTTTGATTATGTTCTTATATGTCGCATTCACACTCTCACACAGACATACATCTTTAACGCCATAATAAATATCTCTGTTATTCATCTAATACGGTTGTGGTCTTTCATTACTGGTCACATATGTTATTGTCGCATAACATATCATCTATATCATTATTGATATATATATTTGTATGTTCGACCGTGTGACACGTTTAAATAAAAGGAGTCCTCTGTTTTTCCATTCGTCACCATATCTCCTTTTTGAGTTCGCACGGTCGTCCCTTACAGATGTATAAATCACTTTCTACTAAATAAGGATCGGCTGGTGATAAACGTTGTTTGTTAAATCGTGCTAGTGTTCTAAAAACTGATATGTATTCGATTAAACTGCTGTATGTTTATATAAGAGATACTATGAATATAAAAACTCATATGTATTTGATTAAACTGCTGTATGTTGATGTAACAGATCCTACGAAGAGTAATATATAAATTGCATATACATATAAAATTTCATTGTGATGGTTATAATCAATATTGAAGCTTTATTGATTTTGTGCCAATGGAGCCAGTTGTCTCTGGTTTCAAAAAGAAGTAAATAAACAGTATATCGAGGTCGAAACCTCGTGCATAGTAGTCTTAATATCTATCGTTACAGTTATAATGACGATGTTAGCTTTTCGTGTTGTCGTTTTAAAGCCAATCAATGGTTATTGTATCATCTTTACTTTTGTGGTCGATCTATTTGCTGTCACAGAATCTAATCTATATACCTGGTTGTTCAAGGCATCTGATCATCGATACTTAGGTGCATTGATTTCAGTTTACAACCTGTGAGATCCAACTTCACATCTACTTTCACCCAGCAAAATAATGAAATACTCGTCAGGACGATTCAATAAATGTCCATCATAACGCATACTGTTGTCTTAAACAAAAAAGATAAACCGAACATATGACGAGGCAAGTCAGCTGTAATTCAGACTACTGTCAGTAGAAGCCACTTGATGTGGCCCTCAGGCATCAGTCTGCCGACTGATGTCGTCCTGTGATTTTGTACTGCCACGTTGTGCGATTTTTATGATGGCCGTTCATCAATTTTCATGATGGCTGAAACAAAGGAACAGCGTACTTCCATGAAATTTTGTATTCTGCAGGGGGGAAACGGCAGCCGAAACAAGTGTCATGCTTCAAACAGCTTACAAGGACTCTACCATGAGAAAAACACAACTTTATCAGTGGTTTTCTCGTTTTAAGAATGGTCACTTATTGATTGAAGACAAACCTCATTCAGTGCGACTGTTGACTTCCCGATGAAAACATCACGAAAATTCATGAACTAGTCTTGGAGGACCATCTCTGCAATTAACGAACTTGTTGATATGACTGGTGTGTACTGGGGTGCCCACCAACGGATTTTGAGTGAGGAATTGCGAATGAAAAGAATTTGCAGCAAAATTTGTGCCTCACTTGCTCACAGAAGGCAAATGTGTGTCGTGAACTGAAACAGTTGAAAGTTGATTCAGACCTTTTTTCAAACGTCATCGCTGGTGATGAAAGCTGGTGCTACAGCTACGACTCAAAAATGAAGCATCGATCAAGTTAATGGAAGCTTTCACTGTCACCACACCCTCAAAAAACATGTCAAGCGAAGTCCAATGTGAAAATGATGTTGATATGTTTCATCAATGCGAAAGGGATCGTCTGCACATAATTTGTTCCTCCTGATCAAGCTGTTATTTTTACTTGGCACTTCTGAAGTGTTTGTGAGATGCGGTGAGAAGAAAGCGCCCCGACCTGTGGCAAAGTGGAGGGTGGTGGTTTCATCACGACAATGCTCCTGCGCACACCGCCTTGATTGTGAAACAGTTGTTGGCCAAACATTGCACAATTCCGCTTACCCACCCTCCCTATTCACCCGATCTTGCTTCTTGTGACTTATTTTTGTTCCCCTGAATAAAAAATGTCTTTAAAGAAAAACGTTTTGCAGATGTGGAAGAAGTGAAGAAAAAATGACAGAGGCGTTAAAAGGCATCATTTTGCAAGAGTTCCAGGACTGCTTTGAACAGTGAAAAACATATCTGGACCAATTCATTGCTTCAAATGGAGAACACTTTGAAGGCGATAGAAGTGTAACCATGTAAAACTAAGTAAATAAAATAAAATTGCAAAATTCAGGTTTCTTTTGGGTATCCCCTTGTATTTAGTACCTGATAAACAAAATCTGTGGCTGTGTCATAGATGAAACAGGTTTACTCAGTCAGAGCCAATCTGGAGCTAAACAGCAACAACGTTCATCAACTAAACCAGTGGTTCTCAAACTGGGGTCCGCAAAGGGATGCTGAAGTATCATGAAAATGGGTGGCTTGAGAAAGTTAAGCTTCAAAATTTCAAGATTTTCAATTTTCGCATGCTATCATCCTTTTTTGTTGTTGACCTGAAAAACCCTCGCCACTACTACATTCTCATTTTCTAATCACACTTGTTGTACAAGTGTGACTGGCCGATGGAAAATATGAAGGTATAACAGTTGATCATGCATGTGCTGTTGGTATTTTAGGCTCACACGATACACCACTCCGCTATTGCAATCCATATGTTTGCATGTCTCTAGCCGTCGTTGTCCTCACTGGTGCATGTTTCTGCATGACCTTGCCCTTTGCCAGACACCCATTCTCATCCCACATGGTGGCTGAGCTTTATAAGGCATGGTTGTTTTTCATAGCAGCATGTTCTGACAGAACTGTCTTCTCAACTGTTATCAATTCACAGAGGTTTATCTACGGACACAACAACGCTCACATGCATTTTGGATTTCTTTCACAATTAACAGTGAGAGGTAGGCTTTATTGTTAATTAGTGCACCCAAAAGCTAGCTACACTAAGGCATATATACACACCGGTAGTACATGATAAATTCGAAATAAATATACAATATAGTTAAATTAAATTGGTTTACTGAATTATATCTTTTTTTATACCTCCAAAAAAGAAAATAAGATATGACGAATCTTATTTGAAATTCGGTTTTACTGTGATAAAGTCTGGCAGGGAAAGAAACCACAGTGTATTTTGTGCACCGGCGTTTTAGCGTTTACTTCACTTAAAGCCTACCAAGTTCAAGAGGCACTTCGAAATAAAACATCCCATTTCAGTAAATAGAGATGTCGACTTCTTCAGACGCGAAGCCGACAGATTTACGAAGTCCAGACTCGATGACACAGGAATGTTATGGTATTACGGCTGGTTTGAAAGCATCCTACGAAGTTTCAAGGAAAATAGCTGTTGCCAAAAAGCCTCACAATATTGGCGAAGAGTTGATATTGCCTTGTTGCAAAGATATCGTATCGAAAGTGCCAGGAAGTCCCGAATGTCAGAAGCTGAAGCATGTATCTCTCTCAAATGATACTGTTAACAAGCGAATAACTCAGCTGTCTGATAACACTCTGTCACAATTGCTCTCTAAGATTCACAATTCGCTTTTGAACTTTTTTTTGCCATCCAGCTTGATGAAACGACGGATGTTTCCAGCTTAGCCCAACTTTGCGTCTTTTCTTTTATTCTTTTTTTTTTATTTGCTTCAGTCGCTTTCCTGTAGCCATGCTGGAGCACCACCTTTTAGTTGAAGAAATCAACCCTGAACTTATTCTTTGTAAGCCTGGTAGGCCACAATGACATTGAAGCCATTGGTCTGGGACTCCTCCTCCTCCTCCTTCTTCTGCCTTCTCTTTTTCATCTACTTCTGTTTCTTCCGCTTCTGTCTCCTCCTCTTCCTCTTTCGCTTCTTCCTCCTCTTCTTCTGCATCCTCACCCCTCCTCTGTTTCTTTCTCCTCTGTTCCTTCCCTTCCTTCTCTTGCATTGCCTCTTCTTTCTCTGCCTCCTACCCTATCTCTTTCTCCTTCCCCCCTCATGCTTTGTCTCGTCTTTCTCTCCCTCCATTGCCTCTTCCTCTCTCTCCTTCTCCTCTTCCTCTTCTTCCTCCTCCCACTGCTTTTCTCAGCTCCCTCCAATTGCTCCTTTGCACTTCCTCTTTGTCTTACTCCTTCTCCTTGTCCTCTTTCTTCTCCTCTGACTTCGAGTTATATCACAAAAAGAAAGTGAAGGACACTAGATCAAGACAGACCGAGGTGCAAGAAGACGAAAAGGGTCAATGACCAAAACTCTAATTTAATGAATAGCAAGAACAACAGGATGACAAAACAAATGAAAAATACCACATCAATAACAACAATAACAACAAAAAAATAACAACCAGTGAGAACAGTAACTACAACAACAATACTACACATAAAGGCAGTGGATTGACGGAGTTGTTAGAGCGTTGGATAGAATGCTTTCGATTCTGAGTTCAAATCCTGTCATGGCCTACCCGAAGATAGATTTAATCCGACATCTTGTTTAAATCTACTACTTGGCACCTTGGGTGTCTTTAATCCTTTGGCATTCAAACCAGTCATATCTGGCCAAAATATTGTCTAAAGTTCAAACTGGGCAGATCTTTTAATGTCATTTTGAACATAAATAATCACATCATCGAAATCTCAGGACTACAAGATAATGCAGGATAAATTCAAAATGACACGAATAAACAAGCTTTATATCTGATAGAATAATCTGAATGCTAAAGGGTTAACGGTATCCACTCTGTTTCGAGTATTTGGACCAGGTTTCCGGTTTGAAGATAACTTCCTCCTTTCTTCCCTCCCACCAGGCTTGAAAGCCCTGTTAGGGATCGTGGGCACGACATTCTTTCCTCACTGAAAAATAAAAACAAAAGTATCAACACACAGACATATACTCCTCTACTTCACCATTCTCCTTTCAGAGAACAGTGAATTAATGGAGTATGTAAAGCAAAAAACAAAAATACACACACAAAGTTGATTGTCATGCTCGGTCACAGAGTGACTATTGGTTTCGCACCGTGTAGGCTGTGTATACTAGGCAGTCCTCTTTGGTTTATACAAAGATGATGTTTTGGCCATCTTTAGAAAAGCTAACGGACATACCCTTGATAGGCTTTGGAAGGACATAATTAGCACTCTCATAATTAGCTCCTGTAAACTTCTTAGATATTACGTTAGACTGGACTCCTGTTCATACAGTCCCTACTGCAAAGCAAAAGAGAGGCTGTCTTATATCATCCACATATGGCACTAAAAAGAGGAAGGCACTCCATACATAACTAAATGGAAGAATCTTGAACAGTCAGAGACATATAAACGGGAGCAAACGGTGTATGTTTTGCTTGACTGAGAGAGCAAGAACCCTGCAAAATGTGCTTGACTCGGGGGCCTTTGTAAACTCCAGGAAAGAAATATCTAGTCAATGTCCACATCTGAGGCTTCTTGTTACAAGCTTGGAAGTCCTCATTCGTTGAATAGAACCACGGAAGCAGCTTCGAGAATCGCCACGGTAGGAACCGATGTAAAGGAGACAACCTCGTCCCGCCAGAAACACCACGGCCATTTCGTGTATATATTTTTTGTTTGCAAAACTAACTGACCATGACGTTTTCCTCCCTCCATTTGTGGAGAGGTTATGTATATATGGCCGTTTGAGTCTGATGAGTTGTCTATACGGCTAAGCGCTTTATAGATGCAAAAACAATGGTCACTCTCTGACTAACCATAACAAAATATATTACTGCTCTAATGTTTTTGAATGTGCTTCTTTTTCGAATATATGAACTCCTGACAATAGTATGTGTTATGTATTCTTTTGTTCTTTGTGGGATAATAAACAACTCACTGAAGGCATTGTTATGTTTCTAGGTGTTTACTTTATTTGACATGTTTACAAACAGTGTCTATAGCGGAGTGATACACGCTGTGCGTATCTGCCTTAAACACAGTTCATACTACTTAGTGGATGCGCTTAACAAAATAGTACTGCTAGTGAAGATGTATTCATATATACGTATACCTATGCATGCACATAGATATGAACATATAACAGTATGTATGTATGTACTGATAAATAGAAAGATAAATTGATATAGATATATAAACAGATAGAAAAGTAGATTGATAGATATATAGACAGATAGAAAAGTAGATTGATAGATATATAGATATAGATAGATAGACATAGATAGATAGATAGATAGATAGATAGATAGATAGATAGATAGATAGATACATACATACATACATACATACATACAGAGACAAGACGAAGGATAAGACATCGACTAACTCTCTTTCAAAAAGCAGCGGCTAACTCTATAGAGTTGTTCAAATATCACCTGTGGAGTTTCCCACATTACGTGGGGATCTGAATTTAAAACTGCTTATGCAATGTCACTGGAAGTCTCCCGAGAACATTGAAATTTGGATTATCAGATTGCTCTGAATATAAAATGATCTCTTCCACTTATTTTTCTGTCAAGCATGTCAATAATAAAAGTTAGTTGCGAAAATGTGCGTGGTATAGGGTTGGTTTGAAAGTCAGATCATTTGCTTAATAATCTCAAGTCACTATAATTTAGATGGTAGCCATCATCACTGACGACCAGAATTTTCGGGATGTTCGTTAAAATTAAAACTGCTTATGCAATGCTAGAGAGGATCTACCGACAACATCGAAAACTGAATTGACCAGTTATCCTGAATATAAAGGGATCTCTTATAATATGTCCAAAGCCGACCGTTGCAATTTCGAGCGGCCAGATATTTAGATCTCAAGATCATGATCTACACTGTTATCAAAAATAAGACACAAAAGCAGGGTTAGATTTCTAAAAGGTGATACTGTCTTTCCAATGCGAAAAGCTGACAGCCAGATGAGTGGACTAATTAAGTGGGTATTGGTGGTAGCAATTATCAACAAGAGAATTGTGTTTCTCTGAACAAAAAAACCTTATTTTGGGTAGAATCAATGGGATATAGCAAAGAAGTCGTGGTTGAAACAAATATACTAGAACAGGAGCTACCCTGCAGGTGAGAAGAGGCGATTAGAACAAGCATTACAACTGACATGCTAGTAGCTTACCATATCATAATGACAGTGGAGGCGCAATGGTCCAGTGGTTAGGGCAGCGGACTCGCGGTCATAGGATCGTGGTTTCAATTCCCAGACCGAGCGTTGTGAGTGTTTATTGAACGAAAAACCTAAAGCTTCATGAGGCTCCGGCAGGGGATGGTGGTGAACCCTGCTGAACTCTTTCACCACAACTTTCTCTCACTCTTACTTCCTGTTTCTGTTCTGCCTGTAATTCAAAGGGCCAGCCTTGTCACACTGTGTCACGCTGAATATCCCCGAGAACTACGTTAAGGGTACA
>NC_068985.1:22557767-22559420 GCF_001194135.2 Octopus bimaculoides
CTGTGGAGTGCTCAGCCACTTGCACGTTAATTTCATGAGCAGGCTGTTCTGTTGAGTGGATCAACCGGAACCCTCGTCGTCGTAAGCGATGGAGTGCCAACAAACAAACATAATGACAAGTTATCTCCACGTCAACCTCCGTACCATATTCATCTGTCAACTACCACTGGTAACATAATGTTAACAATACTTTAACGCTAAAGTGAGTTCGTTCCTCATGGCTTGCTGCCGACAGATTTTTCTGCTTGAAAAAAAAAAATGGATTTTATCCTTTATATAAATACTGTTCAGTATCTATGCGTGGAATAAAATTTATCTTTCTACTTGTTCTTTAATGCTAAAGTATTTTATCCAATAAATATTTATATGGTTTATGTAGTTGTATAATGTTTACAATATTTTCTGCAATTTCGTTACTGTTTATTATCGCATCTTATAAGCCCCCTTACAATCGGTTAACTAGTATTATTACACACACACACACATACTCACTCAACACACACAAACGCATACACTTATATACACAACAGATTTACTATCGTTACACACACACTAAAATTGAGCTAAGGAAAAAGATTCAAATTCAAAACTATAAAGAGTAATCTTAAGTAATATTACACGACTATGAAAAATTGTTATAGCAAGGCAAATACAAATAACTAAACAAAAGTCCAAGGGGCGTTCAGAGCTAATATTATTAGGTTCACACTCAAAAAAGTTATGGAGTAAAAAGAATAACGTTTTGAACAAACAATCATATATAAAAAATATACCACGGACCACAAACACATAAGAAAAGTATATAATATAAAAATAATATATATATATATAAAGTGTACAATTTTAAAAAGCATATATTCTAATAAAACACAAATATATTTAATTCCGGTTAAAAATATATATAAAAAAACGTAAGATATATTTTTTATATAATAGAATACAAAAGGTCTAAAAGTTAAAATAAAACGACTAAAAATTCAAAATACCAGTGCTACTAGACAAATAAATAGCATGAAGATAAAATTTAAAAAAAAAAAAATATATATCTTTTAATTACCTTAGAAATTACTCTAAATTATTTAAAAAGTATTTTAATCTTGAGTTAAAATCTTTAGTCCGTGGACAATTATTTTATTTTATTTGTAAATCCATTGGATTTACAAATACAATATCTCTACACTCACTCTCTATTTCCTATCTTAACTAAACTAACTATTGCTTAATCATCTTCTCACACCGTTTCCGATGAAGGGATATATTTAATATCCTGGAAACAGCTGTAAGACATTCTATTTATAAATGTTCTATATTATACACAGCCTTGGTCTTTTATCGCATTACGAAAAGTAAATCCTTATATTCACACGCTGATATATGACCTACGTTGGAACCCTTACTCGCATAACCACCGAACCTGGAGCTCAACTGTGGTCTAACCATAGCACTTACTCAGCATTACCTGAAACCTCGGGGTCTAATTGACACCACAATCGCTCATAACCTACCCTTGATTCAATAACACTGTGTATAGACTCTGTATTTGGAATGACCAAGTTCAAAGACTGTTGGATTTTACTCATAGGGAATTGGAATCTTAATAATGGATTTACAAATGCAATGACCAATCTTAAAGACTATTGGATTTTACTCACA
>NC_068985.1:22559430-22559658 GCF_001194135.2 Octopus bimaculoides
TTACAAATGCAATGACCAATCTTAAAGACTATTGGATTTTACTCACAAGGTATTGGAATCTTATACGTATACCATTCTGCCTAAACAATGGATTTACAAAAACAATGTCCCTACATTCACTCTCTATTTCCTATCTTATGTAAACTAACTATTGCTTAACCATCCTCTCACACCGTCTCCGACGAAGGGATATAATAAATATCCTGGAAACAGCTGTAAGACCTATTT
>NC_068985.1:22559804-22560710 GCF_001194135.2 Octopus bimaculoides
ATATATATATATATATATATAAATCTACTCTTAAAGCTTTGAGCAGCCTGAGACTATAGTAGAAGATATTTGTCCAAGATGTCACGCAGTGGGACTGAACACAGAAGTATGTGGTTGGGAAGCAAGCTTCTTACCACACAACCATGCCTGAAAAAGAAATTATTAAACAATCTCTGTAAAAAGAAAAAAGAAAAGAAAAAAGGTAATACAATATTGTTATTCTTATATTCTGTATTTCTTTTATACGTTTCAACCCTAAGGCTGTGCCATGCTGGGGCTAACATCACCTCACATGTTTTGACTCATCACCTACATTGCTCATAGGTTTCTTTTATCTTTTACTCGATTCAGTCACTGGACTGTGGCCATGCTGGAGCGACACCTTGAAAGGTTTAGTCAAATAAATCCACCACAGTGCTGATTTTTTTCTTGTCTGGCACTTATTCTATCAGTCTCTTTTGCCGAATCGTTAAGTTACAAAGACGTAAGTAAATTAACGCCGGTTGTATAGTGGTGTGGGGTGGGGGACAAAGACATTCACCTACATATAACATATACATACATATATTCTTTTGTTTGTTTCAGCCATTTGACTGCGGCCAAGCTAGAGCACCGCCTTTAGTGGAATAAATCAACTCCAGGACTTATTCCTTGTACTTATTCTATCGGTCTCTTTGCCGAACCGCCAAGTTATGGGGACGTAAACATACCAATATCGGTTGTCAAGCGATGGTGGGGGGGGGACAAACAGAGACAAAAAACATGCACACACACACACACACACATATGACGGGCTTCTTTCAGTTTCCGTCTACCAAATTCACTGACAAGGCTTTGGTTGGCCTGAGGCTATAGTAGAAGATACTTGTGCAAGGTGCCACGCAGTGGAACTGAACCCAGAACCAT
>NC_068985.1:22561011-22563465 GCF_001194135.2 Octopus bimaculoides
ATATATATATATATATATATATATATATATACGCCATGCTTCCATACAGTTTCCATCAACAAAATTTTCTCAGAAGGCATTGGTTGGCCTGGGTCTTATATCTTATAGCAAAAGACACTTGCTTAAGCTACGGCACAGTGAAACCGAACCCGAAATCACTAGGTTGCAAAGTGAGCTTCTTAATTATACAGTCATGCATCACAAAATTAAATTGACAGCAATAATTATAACTGTATGGAACTGTATGAGGTGAGGGGTTCGTCCGAACCTGCCTACCGCCTCCCCTGGTAACGGTAACATATGTGAACCTGCCTACCTCCTTCCCTGGTAACATATGTAAACGATAAAGCTTTCTTGGGTGATAAATTATTGGTCTCAAATTTTGGCACAAAGCTAGCAATTTTGAGGGGATGGGGTAAGTCAATTACATTGACCCTAATATTCAACCAGCACTTATCTTATCGACCCAGAAAGCATGAAAGGCAAAGTCGACTTCGGTGGAATTTGAACTCAGTGCTCAAAACGTAAAGATGGATGAAATGCCGTTAAGCATTTCACCTGGCACAGTAACGATTCTGCCAACTCGCCATCTTAGATGATAAAATTATTGGTTTCACATTTTGGTACAAAGCTAGCCATTTTGAGGGAGAAGGCAAGTCAATTACATCGACCCCTTACGTTACTTTATCGACCCAGAAAGGATGAAAGGCAAAATCAACTTTGAACTCAGAACATAAGAAATGCTGTTAAGCATTCCACCTGGTGTGCTAACAATTCTGCCACCTCATTGCCTTCTTAGATGTTAAAATATCAATAGGTATTTATGGTTTATTTTTCAGCACACCGCTTCTATGTAAACAGACAAAGCTACTATAAAAGAAAAACTTAGCAATCAACATGAGTTGTTGACTATTGCGAAACCACATGCTCTCTGACAACAACAAAAGGTGACAGAATATAAATTCAGCTGTTGAGTAACTAGATGATAAGAAAACTTTTGTTTAAAAAATTACGTGGTGGGATTAACCAAATATCGCCGCATTTAGCATCAGAAAAATGTAACACGTTATAGTGTACCCCGTTCCAAAGATAAGCAACCTCTCTGGCCTTACCAACTAAGTGCATGATTGCCTTCTACTGGAAAAAAACTTGTAAACAATCCCCTGCTTCATTAACTTCGGTATCTCTTCCTCTTCAATGACTTACTTAGAGCTTAATCTAACAGAGATTCCATTGAAACTTTTAGCTAAAGCAATGTTATTGCTTTTGATATCAACAAAGCCTATTGGGAGTCAACCTACTGGGTTCAGCCGTCTCTTTCTCTTTTCTTATATTGTAAGATTCTTGTCAGATCATTGCATTCCCGTACTGTCAAAAAGGAGATCATCACGAGTTACTTTGAAGAGAGAGTCTCAACTTGAATCGGTAGAAGTTTCTTGGTTACTCTCTTTCATTTTCTTTTGGTTGTCTTTTCTTAAGATATTTTTTTGACAGCTTCTAATAATTATTTTTGTATATATCCATTATTACGACAGAAACAATATGAGCACTGATGTATTTTGAGGGGATATGAATACACACACACACACACACACACACACACACACACACACACACACACACACACATATATATATATGTGTGTGTGTGTGTGTGTGTGTGTGTGTGTGTGTGTGTGTGTGTGTGTGCGTGCGTGTGTGTAACGGTTGGGTTAATTAGTAAACAATAATATGGGAAGACGATAGTTGATACACAGTAGGATGGAATGCAATCTGTTTGTAAGGATTGGTTCTTCATTGATTGCCATTATGTAAAGTTGAAAGAACAGTGATTGAAGTTGTGAAGAAAATATTTATTTTACCGCTTACCTCGACGGGCAGGTGATAAAATCTTAGAGAGTGCAAAGTAAAAAAGTTAATTTCGGCCTGTGTATTCATATTGTAGTAGTAAAACATAGAGAGAGATATGGTAATGTGCAGAGAAGAGAAATTGAGTTAGTGAAAGTGAGAGAGTGTGGGGCGAAACAACAGCTTCGTTGGTGAGTTACCATAGTTGTCATTTTTGTGCCCTTATCTTTAGAGACGGCGTTTTGTTCAGCCGATCAGCCAGACTCCGTTCTCACTGAATTGTCACCCAGTGACTAACTGTCTTTTGCTTGGGGGTTCTTGTTTTTATAACTATCCAGAAGGATAGACATATTGTGGAGAACAATGGACTTCGTTGGTGGTACTGTGATATCTTAATTCTAGTTTTTGGTGAAGTAGAAGAGGTTAGAAGGGTCAAGTGGTGAAGACACTATTTCGGCCTAGCTAAGGCAAGATGGAAAATGTAAAACTGCTGTCACAGGAAAACTATTGTTTCACCGTAAGAAAAGTTCTGTTGAAGTTTTAATTTAAATTTGGGTATGGCGGATCGAATCCACTTCATGCCTACAAGATCCATTATATATATATA
>NC_068985.1:22563577-22567967 GCF_001194135.2 Octopus bimaculoides
ATATATCAGTGGCGTACGGTGGTTGTTGTCTTTGGATATGCTGCAACACTGAACATACTATGACTAACATTATTACTCAAATTAGGCATACAAACTGTGTATTTTTAATTAAAATATAATCACTGAAAGTTAAATTAAAAGTGTGTATTTCTGCCACTGCAAAAACATTTAAGATCAACACTAGTTAAATTTTAAATAAAATGCCTAAGTACACATCTAAGAAAATCACCAAATTCACTGAGCAAAATATCAACGCACAATCTTTTAGAATTGGACCTGGCTTAAGTTTTGTTTCTGACTTCTAAAAGTGGGTTATTTGGTTTGAAAACAAATTCAGATCAAAGTTATATGATGATATTGTAAGAAAAAAATTATTATAAAAAAATTTGTTTTAGTTTAGGAATTTTAAATGAATTTAAACATGCAACTTCTTGCTATGAACATACGACTGTGCTGTCAAAGCTGTCGCACGCCCTTCACCATTAATTTTTTGTCGTTCTCCCATTATCCTATGATACACCTGGTACCATATTATGACACAATGCACTGTGAGTTGTGTAGTGTTATTTCAGGATACCTGCCACCAAATTTCAAGCAAGAGTATAACAAAAGTTTTGTGCAATTTTTCGCCAGAAAACGTCGTTGATGATTTTTTTTCCTTTTTAAATTATTTACATGTCTGTTCAACTGTTTCACATGACTTTATTCCTTAAAACTTCAGAAGTTCTTACAACTTTGGTCGTCGTAGTTCTAAATCTTTCTGAAGGAAACTACGGCAGCAGTACTGGATATTAATAGTTATTGCCAAGCTAACATAACAGTCCAGGAAAATAGGACGAATGCTGCCGTTGATTAGCTCCAAGAGGCCATCGCCTCTAGCTAGCTATGTGACACACAAACCTGTGTCTATTACAACCTTCGAACAGGGGAGATCAGCAGCTTCCCCCTGCTGGTTCAACATCCACAGACTAGTTTCGGGGTGAATATATATAAGTAAACCTTCGAACAGACAGTCAGCAGCTATGCCTGCTGGGTTCACCTACTCCACATTGAGAAGGGGCAAATATTCCAAAACTAGTCTGTGGATGTTGAACCAGCAAGGAGAAGCTGCTGACCTCCCCTGTTCGAAGGGTGTAATGGACACAGGTTTGTGTGTCACATAGTTAGCTAGAGGGGCTGGCCTCTTGGGGCTAATCAGCGGTAACATTCGTCCTATTTTCCTGGACTGCCATGTTAGCTTGGCGATAATTGTTTATATGTATATATATATATATATATATATATACGCGTATATGGCTACAGGACGTCACCAATGGTGCAAATAACATGAAATATGTAAACAAACGAGTTAAATACGTAAACAACGAGAAAAAAATGCAAAACAGAACAAATAAACACAGAGAAAGGACCCTTCATCAGTTGTCGGCTGTCTATCCCCTCCTCATTTCGAGCATTCAACGACAATATGAGTCTTCAAAAACAGTTGCTCCCATAAATTCTAAAATAAAATTTAAGATTTATGGTGGGTTAAAGTTAGGGCAAGCGAGTAATTATACAGGCTTGCCACATGCTGAAAGAAGACGCCAAATGTCTCTAAACTACCTTAAAATATCACAATAAACACGCACCGAACTCGGGCAAATAAACGAAAAAGATTCATAAAAGGTTCAATTACATATCAATTGATTTCAGGATTAAGAGGAAACACCTTTTACCATCTTCAGTGTAATACAACCAAATGCACATAAATATGAACAATTATACATACCCCATAAACACAACGGCTTCACAGCACAAATACAATTGTTCGTACTTATATACAAATTAAAATTCAAGAAACCAAGTTCGTTTATTTTCAGCCACGTGTTAATAACCAAATAATTCAGCAGTGAATAATTTTGGTTTAGGTGAAATTATATATATCTTTGATATATTATAAAATTTAGGATAAAATCTATATAAGATTTTATCAGTTAGTTAGCGTGTGATAAACCGGTTAAGGTAAAATTAATAGATTAATAAATTTATATTCGGGGCAAGCTGAATTATCCGGTAATACCTGGAAAAGCAGGGATTATTTTAAGTTCCCATTCCCATTACATTGTTTTATGTCCTATCCCGTTCCCTGTTCAGTCTCCGTTTTAGTTCTGCTCCCATTCCTATGTCAATATATAAATTTTAGAATCAGTTAGGTGTAATTAAGCCATTAAATATTTTATTAATATTTCTGGTAATAGTTTATTGCTAAACTAAAATACAAACTATTAATACGATTAGTTGGTGAATAAGGAATGTCCCTATATTATATTAACAAAAGAATATGCATCTGAGTAAAATAAATTAGATAAATAAATAGGTTTACAAATACATTGACAAATACTCCGCATATTGTAGCTGACATTGTCACGTGTCATAGCTTATCGTGGCTGATTTGTAAGCATGTGCTGTAGCACATGGGGACCCATTATAGATTTTTATTGAAATCCAATTCATCTATAATTCAACTGGATGTTAGGAATGAATAAATAACAAAATCAGATTTAAAGTAGAAAATTATTTCAATATACCAAATTTGAAAATTTTGACGTAATTTTAAAATCTCACAATATATGATAGCAACAGGGAAGACCCTACAAAGTAGGGAGACAGACAGTTATAGGATGTGACATAGATACGCGCGCGCGCGCACACACATACACACACAGAGTCAGACTTACAAACGTACAGACAGGCTATCACGAGTTTAAAATGGTGCATAGTAGACATATTTATGTCTGTATATGTATGTATGTGTGAGTGTTTCTTTTCGATGAACAGCAGAAAAGCCACCTACCCCTCTTTCTTTAAAGCTACGTATTCCTCACACTCACCTTTCTGTGTGTGTGTGTGTGTTGCATTTATGTATTTATGAAAGTATGTATGCAGCGTCGCGTGTATATGACAGATTTATTAATGTTATCATCCCATTGCTACTGCCGTTCTCGCCTTCACTGATATAAGCTACTCTCTCCCTGTTACTATCTCAGACTTATGATTTTGAAACCTTCTCATTTTATCGTATAATTCGCCCAATGCCCCTAGGTGTGGGGGGGGGCACATTATAGATTTTTATTGAAATCCAATAAGATAGATAGATAGACAGACAGGCAGACATGTAGATAGATAGATAGATAGATAGATAGATAGATAGACAGATAGATAAGTAGGAAGTCTGGTAGGTAAATACGTATGTATGTATATATGTATTATGTATGTATGTATGTATGTAGGAGGGTAGGTAGGTAGGTAGGTAGGCAAACTTGGCTACCAAACTGTTAATCCGTTAATCGGTAATTAACGAAATTAACATTTTCGTTTGCTTTAAAACTTTTAAGTTAACGCTGAAAATCATTATTGGACTAATTAACTTCCGTTGCATTTAACTTCCGTTAATCAGTTAGTTCTTTAAAAATGTAACGGAAGTTTTTGATAAACCGAAAACGTCAATTTCTATTATAGAAAAAAAATCTGTTTTTGCTTTAAAACCACCTTTAAAAAGTGCAAAAACTATAAAACCAACCTTTTTTGGCCTTTTTAAGGGCTTTAGAACGCAAAACAATATTTTTTTTTTGTTTTGCTTTAAAGTTTTAAAAATACTGATTTTATAGTTTTAACTTTTAAAAGACCTGAAAAAAGGCTGATTTCATTGTTTTTTTTAGGTTATGAAAGGCTTTCAGCACTAGAAAAGGGTAAAAAGAGTGTAGTGTTCAAGAGGCCCTACAGGGTTGCCATGGCCAAGGGACGTGCCCTCTAGAACCAGCAAGATCACTGCACTGTGGCAGCATTTACGCTGAGGTGGGACCTCAACACCATCCTGGAGACTAAGAGACCTGTTCTCCACAGAGCCATGACCCAGTTGAAGGTCAACAGCTTCAACGACCAGAATGTCGATTTAATGAAGGTGTATGCCAAGGTAATAAATGAACACTAAAGTAATATTATATTATCTTATTATAATATATATATTATATATCTATCTTAATATATAAATCTGAAATTGTGTGTTTGTGTGAAGCCTTTTTGAATGTTTATAGAAATCCACATTTTCCACTTTTTCGTAAAAATTTTTACATCAATGGAATTTTCTTGATCTGAGCTTTCCAGTGCAGTAATTAGATTTTTTAAATACCATTTACATTGTGTGATTTAAGGGAGATTTGGCTGTTGTTTCTAGCAACTTTTATATTTCATCCCTGCTACCTGGAACGCCATTCTTACACACGCGCTCAACATAAAAATATAGAGAGTAAAAGTAAAAAAGGGAGAGGGAGAGAGAGAGAAAGTGATACATACAACGTCATAGATTAAACTTTCATCTCAGTATTCTTTACCTATTTTTCATAACATAGAT
>NC_068985.1:22569026-22569714 GCF_001194135.2 Octopus bimaculoides
CAACAGATCGCCAGCAATTGCTTCATCAGAAATTGCCGTCCTAGCTCCTGCTAAAAGGGATTACCCTGCTATGTATAATCAGGGCAGCGCAAAAAGTTGTTTTGCACAAGCATTTCTATAGCCAATTACACGGAGGAAATTTACGTATGTTTAATAATTTTACACAAAACAGCCATCAGACTTTCCCTATTAATTTCATCGTCTTTTGAATTATGAAAATATTTACATCATAAGGGTTTTCTCGTGGTAAGGCTTTCTTTTTTAGTTGATTTTCAGCTAGCAAGACTTATCGTAGATGGCATAATAAGTCACACCCGGACAAGGTCGGGTTATACTGCTAGTATATATATAAAAATGAGAATGTGTGTCTGTGTGTGTGTATGTGCTTCCCTAAAACTTGAGAACTACACGACCAATTTCATTCAAATTTTACACGTGCCTTACTTAGGGTTGTGTTTTAGTAAAAAAAATGTTTAAACTTCTTGCATAGTTCGAGCCCACAGCAACATCATATCTCCTCCACTATTTAAGTATTACGTGTCAAAAGTGAAACAAAAACACTCATGTCAAATACTTTCACTTCAAAAATGAAACTATTCCACTAACTGAAACAACCATATTTCGATACTGTAATGACAGATACTTTCACTTTAATGGTGTGTGTATATATATATATATATATATATAT
>NC_068985.1:22571546-22575390 GCF_001194135.2 Octopus bimaculoides
ATAAGACCCAAGTTAAAAACATTCCCAACAATTCAACTTCTCTGGTTGACATTAACACCCCCACACCCAATAGGGGCCTTCATTCCCACATTTTAGAGCTCCATGAGCTCCATTTTGCAGGAGCAAAATCTTTTTTACAGGTTCCAGAAGACTGAAATTTTGGAATATGCGCATAAAGATCAATAGTATGGGATACATGTCTCATGATTAGAATTTTTTGGGTGTGTAAAGAGGGAAAGAACCCTCATGTGCAATTTTGATGAAATTCGAATCATATGTATTCCAGTTCCTTACAGAAAATATAACAGAAAAGTCTCATTTTTCAATTGCATGTAACACGAGCAACACCGGGTATCTCTGCTAGTAATATTATATTTTAACAGCTGCAGCAATTGCTAGTGCACAAGCTATTCGTAGAACCAGTATGTAATATTCGGAACACCTTGAAAACTTGGCAGATGTTCATCAAAAACTTTGCGGCCAGTTATGGAAGTAAGCAAACATCGGTGAAATCCAGAATCTCCTTCATCAGGTTAGACTCTTACCTATTTATCTATAAATAGCATTATACTGAATTGAACACACTATTGATACAAATACTAGGGAACTTAAATAAATGCATATACTGGTTCTTTTAATACGCACAAAGTAGATTAATCATGTTATTCAATTTCCAATTTACTGAATAATAGTTTAGAGCCTACTTTGGTCAGGACTAATCATGGTTTCTGCGTCGGGAAAATTATTCTCAAAGGTGCATTCCTGTGCAAGCATTGTTCTTTTTGTATGTGTGTGTACAAAACTAACAGATGCTCATGCATGCAAGTCTCTCATCTCCGTACTCCATATGGTATCCAAAGGAAAGGTATGGCCAGCCGATACAGCTTGACAACTTGAGAATGCCGCTGTTAAGGTTGGTATATTTCGCAATGCGGAGATTGACTAGTTAGGGTTAGGGTTAGGGTTCACAGAAGACGAAAGCGAGTTTGTTTCAACGATGACTCACAGTTCAATTCCTCTTCGAATAATCAACTTGACCTAATTTAGTTACAAAGAATATAAATACTATTTCGCTAATTCACTTTCATCCTCTTTGGTAATTCGGCGTTCACCAAGACTATACATCTATTTTTCTTCCTCCTTCTTTATGTTGATGGAGAGGCAGCAGCTTTACTTGAGGGACTATATAACCCTTACAGTTTCTATCTGCCTTCATCTTCTTGCTCTCTCTCGTTTGTTGCCACAGAGATGAAACTAACTACTTACTATAATACAGAATGGACTAGAGCTCTACAAATAACTTGTGCATCCAAACAACTATAAAAAGTTATTTTCTATATTGTAATGACATAATAATCATACTAATAAATTACCATCTTAATATTGTTCTTAAATCATTTATACGATGTGTCAATACACATTGATTTTTATACTTGATAAAGTTCCGACTCAAAAACTAAACGCCTTCTTTACTAAATGCTGCTAAAATTGGGTCTTACGTATACATTGTTATAACAGATGACTTCGTTGTTATAACTGGTGACTTTCCGACTGAAGAATAACAGCCTTCAACCGTCGACTACAAGAATTTATACGATAAATATTATCGTTAAAGAAGAATACTGCATCATTAGAAATGAAAATACTCGTACATATGATTGTGTAAATGTGTTAATGGAATGATATATCAGTTTCCTAAATAAATACTTCGTAGCCAATCACTGCCTCTCACCCCTATTGTGTCTATTGCTATATATTTCCCTGATTTCTTATCGATTCCACTTCCTATTCAGCGAAATTTTGTCCAGACAAAGCTGAACAAATTTCTTAAACCTTTACTGAAGCAGAAGCACATGGTTCTTGCATTAGAGGGCATATGAACAGGTGTTCCAGAGTTTGTGACTGTGTCACATTTACACAAGATGTTAGATGAGTTGTATCTCCGTCTACTGAATATCATCTTAACTCTAACTTTGGTCCTCAGTTGATTAAGACACATTCACTTTATCCAGCTTCCATCTGTATCACTTTCCAACATTTCCATTGTTGTTGAGGATGCTTGGCTGTTGTTTCTTCTCATAAATTCATTCATTCTTACCTCATCTTCATTGCTATCTTCAATGGGTGATGACACCGTAAATGAGGTAAGAATGAATTTGATAAGTACTACCATTTACTGTATCTTTTTCTTGATTCCAGGCAACTCTAAACTGGTGTTTTTTTTTAATATAGGATGTTATTCATCTATTTGCTACCACTGATCTCCCTGTATAATAACTGCTGATCTTCCAATGCCAGATTATGCTTTATCAAAATATAGGGATTGTCCGTGTGACTAGTGACAATACGCTATGGACCAGCCGATAGGAAGTAATAACGGCTGGATTTAGCATTTAAGTACGGGGCGATCATTCGCCTAAGGAACTTCCAACTCAGCTGCTGAGCTGCAGAGAGCAAGTGAAGTTGAACATAAGGAACTTGCAAACCCTATCTTGTATTTATGAGCTTGTTGATGTTATTGCTGCAGGCACTTTTGCATTATCTTCAAGATGTCGGTTTTTAAGTTGTGATAATATTCAAAGTGACACCGAGTTGACAGCGTTCAAAAGTACCCTGGATCAAGTTTTTTGTTTTTTTTTACAGTTGAGGATTTGCTTCACGGTTTTTCAGATGGAAGGTGCTTAGTTGCACCTTAGATATTAGCAGAGAGGTGGTTCTCTTGAAAATTCGTCAAGCTTTCCACCATTACTGATGAATATTTATCCTGTACTTATCATTTAGATTGTCACAGTTCAAATTTTTGTCTCTAAGTTTCAAAGATGTAAACCTTATGGGCAAAATGTCCTCTGGAACTTGGTGCTCCAGACACATATTCGTGTTGCTTATACCTTCAAACGAACCTGACTGTGTAAATATATGTACATATATTTTCTGTGTAAATGTGTACATTAAGTAAATACATGCTTAAGTCATTATAAGTATTTAAGATGGACAGGAAAACGTTATGACTTCAAAGATTTCTCAAGTCTTGTCTAACTTTTAAACTTGTATTACCACAGCTGCAGCATTACATTCTTCCATATCAGTTTACAGTATTTCAACTTCGAAAAGAAATTGTGTTTTTACTATTATCATGGTAGTTTTGTACTTGTATTTACGAGATACTTATTTTCGTATCACATAGTATAAATAAACAGTTTGACTCCACTACAGAGTTGATAAGATTTTTCTATTATTTTCAGATAAGAAATAGTTTTATTTATTAAACAACTAGCAGTCACCCGGCCCACCAGCAAACCCATTTTAGGAGTGGGGCAGTCCATAGTGAGCAAGACGGAGGTTAGATTAGTTGAAAACGCAAAAAAAACCCCAACCTATTACGAATTTCATTTAGTGAAAGTAGCGGTCAATGTACAAACTAACTTTGCTTTTTATAAGTATAGAGATATGACTTGAAGCTAGACAACGTCGAAGAAAGCCTCTTGAATCTTTTCGATTGAAAAGATCCAACTTCTTTTCTAATCAACGCAACTATCTATATATATAAAAATGAGAATGTGTGTGTGTCTGTCTGTCTGTGTGAATCCCTAAAACTCGAGAACTACGCAACCAATTTCATTCAAATTTTACACATGCCTTACTTAGGGTTCCAGTTGTGTTTTAGTCAAAAAAAAATTTTAACTTCTTCCAGAGTTCGAGCCCACAGCAACATAATATCTCCTCCACTATTTAAGTATTACGTGTCGAAAGTGAAACAAAAACACTCATGTCAAATACTTTCACTTTAAAAATGAAACTATTCTACTAACTGAAACAATCACATTTCGATACTGTAATGACAGAT
>NC_068985.1:22576129-22578864 GCF_001194135.2 Octopus bimaculoides
GGTGCATAAATTGTCAAGTAAATGAGACGCATCTTTGCCTCCACTGATTCACTTGCAAAGTGTTAAGTAAAATTATTTCGTTGCAGACCTCCTTTGGGTCTTTTTATTATCACTATGACACACATAGTCCCCAGTTGGTAACATTGATTTCAAGGCCCTCCTGGATGAGAGACTGGCATTCCACTTAATGTCTATGTTCCATGCTGGCATGGATTGGAGAGTTATTAATGTAGAAATATGGTATCGTAGCTACTAACAGTTGAGGGTTGCGTAGTCTAGACGGCGTTTTTAGATTTCATTATTCTCTTTAACCCGGGCAAAGCCGGGTATTTCTGCTAGTTTGTCAATAAATGTCTTTGCTGAATGACATCTACATGTTTAACATGGATTGTAAATTTCGTGTTGCTGCTAGGAAATGAGTATGATAAATAACATTAGGCATCAAAGATTTTGTTCACTTACTAAAATTTCCTATCACGTCCAGATTTTGGTTTTAATTGGCTTAATGTCTGTGATATGAAATTTGCTTCTCAAGTTTTAAGCAATTTTTGTTTGCCAACAATATACTTTTATAACATGGTTTCAGTATGTTGCACCTTAGTATCGTACACTAATACAGTGTCATATATAGTACCATGGGATAGACACTAACTGTCTCCGTTTGAAGTATTCCCAAATACTCTGTCAGCAACTGTAACCAATCCAAAACAACACTCAACGAACTATAACTTCTCAACAATTTCTTGTGACTCCACGAACGACACCTTTCGACTTCCTACGATTTCTCATTTTATTTTATGGCCATAAAGGCCTTACATAGAGTGGACAAAAACAAAACAAAACGAATGAAATTATACAATGAGAGATGAAATGAAGTCTCTCGGCCCCACCTCCGAGCGACTTCCTTGAACCTGTAGCAACACCATTTGCATTACTCTTTGTAACAGCCAATTTAATATATCATTTGAACACAATTATTTACACAATAGTTAATCCATCTCTTTTTCCAAAATGTCTATATTATATTTTTTTAAATTGTCCACGTACCTTATTTTTTCGGCATTGTGCTGGTGTCTATTTTTTGGGGCCACCATTCAGTCAGTTTTCTATATGCCTATGCTGCTTCCACAGGTTCTCCAGGTCCGTCAGCACACAATAATCTTTCTCGGGAAAACCCCTTACACCTGCTATATCCACCTTGACTATTCTGTCCCATGAATTTACTTCTTTATCCAGTTCCTCAATCTGTCCATTGTACATTAAAATGAATTTAATTTTTTCTCTAGCTGCCGCTGCATAATTCCTCTTCTCCATTTCCTTGCCCATCTTGTTTAAATATTCAACTAATTCCTCCTCAGATGAATCACATTCTAATGAAGAATACCTCAACTTCTCCCAACTTCTCGCTCCTCTATTATACAAGAGGCAAAAACGTCGCTCCACCAGGACAGCCAAAGACACATATGTACCAAACAAATCCAACAATTCAACTGAACAACCATAAACCGGAATTCATGTACCTTTGCCTGCGATTTTTTTAATCTCTCATTTTCTTTATTTGGCACTCAGGCCTTAACATAGAGGGGACAACACAAGGACAGACAGAACACCACAGTGGGGACAAAAACATAAAAAACGAATGAAAAATGAAAATGTATAATGAAATCGATGATGATGAAATGGTTGTATTGAGTCCCACTCTCAAGCAGTACCATTTAACAGTTAATTTCTGCAATTAAATGATCGTTCTTACACTTTTTTTCCATTTTGTATCGTTTTTACACTTTTTTTCCTTTTTGTATCGTTCTTTTTTTTTCTTTCTTTCAAAACTTTTAAAGCCTATTTTTTCTCTTTTTTTTATAACAAATTTTACTTCCTTGATTTTTTTAAACGTTCATTAATGGTTTTAGATCTTCGGAATCCACGACTGGTGGTAGTTCGTCAAACTCGATTTCAATCCCCAACGGGTTTATGCTGCTTCCAAACAGTTCTCTCAATTTTTCCTTTAGTTTTTTCCGAGTATTTTTCTGGAGGCATCCTTACTCTTATTACTGATTTATTCTTTATAATCTTTTTCTCTATTGCTGTACTTTTGGCATACATGACCATATGCCACTTGTATTTTTTACTTTTCACCTCTGCTTGCTTCGGCTCCGGACCTGAGTTGTCCGGGCGTGTAACAAAATCATAAATGCTACCTCCTTCCACATCTTGTTGTAATGCTGTTTCTGCCTTTGCGCCGTCTTCCATTATTAATTCTGTTGGTGTCTCGCACCTGTTTCTCTACTCCTCCATCTCAATCTCTTTTCGCCTTTTTTTGGCTCTCTGGAGGAGAGCTCACCCGTTCTTTTCTCTTCCTCCTTTTCACGACTGTGAAGGATTCCTCCACTCTATCTTTCTCTGTCACTGGTATCACAACTTCTGCACTCTGTTCTTCCCTTTTCTTCTCCTCCTCTTCTTTTTCCTTCTGAGGGCACCTTACTTTCATGTGCCCTTTTTTGCCGCATAGGAAGCATGTTGGCAGTCTTCCTTCTACTACTACTCGAAGTCTGGTGTCTTCCGGGAGTATGATTTCGTCTGTGATGCCATACAGGTCTTTTAAACTCACCTGTATGGCCATCTCGGGGCCATCTCCGCACCAGTCGACCTTTTGGTCCTCATTATCTTGAGGATTTTCACCTCATCCTCCATACTGTGCATTATGGTTGCTACCAGCCATGCTTTCTTAATTTCGG
>NC_068985.1:22578874-22581396 GCF_001194135.2 Octopus bimaculoides
GGGGGGGGGGGACTCTGTCAATTCTTACTCTGGCAACGCGTTTGCAACAGTACATCGGCAGAAGTACCCATTCTGCTGCCCTTGTCGGCACAGTGGAGTGGCTTATGGCATCTTCTTCATTGCCAAACCTTACTTCCACTGTGCCGTATTTTCTTCTACATGTATAGAATGTGGTCGACCTTTTTACGTCTTCGACGCACTTCTCTATTGCCTCTATCGGGGCTACCTCGAGAGGATGTGGACAACGTCCTATAAACTACCGTCCTCTTTGCCACATTATTTCTCAATTCTTCTGGAGGAGTCAGCTTTAGACTGGCTCCTTCCTTTTCCAGCAATCTGCTTCCTTCCTTCTATTTCTTTGGCTCAATTTTTATTTCCCGTATCTCAAGGGTGTTGGCATTTATACTTTGTGTAGTTGCCGCTGCGTAACTTTCCACTCTCCATCTCTCTTCCTTTATCCACTTCTCCCATAGATGGGGGATAAACACTTTCAAATAACTTGCAAACAAAACAGTGATGAAAATTCAACAATATTAATAATTTAACAAATCGTGGTACACCCACACGGGGGAGACCTTCAACAAATATATGATAACAATGTGTAACAATTCAAACTCACATTAAAGAAACTACTACCAAGACCCATCTACGATTTTTCATCTCCCGCTTTCAGTCAAACATGTTGCTATTTATACAAGTTCGGGTAGTCCATTTTCACAAGGGCTGTCATGATTCCCTTCATAACATCTTCCCATTTGAGATTTGATTTCTGGAGGAAGTGCAATTTGTTTATTTAATTTTATTCTATTTTTTTCTTATCATCACCTCTCCTTTTGTTGAGATTTTAATTTCTTCAGAAGTTTTAATACTTTTTTCGCTTAGGGACTATTTCTGACCATTCTGTTTGTTTACGTTTTCTATTGCTGATCCGCCTAGATTCAACCTCTTTTGGCGTTGGAACATCAAACAAGTCATAACAAACTTCCATCCGTATTTCTTCTTTCCTTGGCACGTCAAGTCTACTACTGGTTCAAATGTCGTTTGCTATACCGTCCTCCCAACCTTATCTTCCATTCTTATATATTTTGAAATGAATTTTATCTCCTACATTAAAATACTTTGTGTTTCTTGGACTTTCTCTATAAGTTTTTTTTTTTTTGTAAGTAACAATTTATCAAAAATTGGCCCTTGTGCCGGTGGCATATAAAAAACACCCACTACACTCTCGGAGTGGTTGGCGTTAGGAAGGGCATCCAGCTGTAGAAACTCTGCCAGATCAGATTGGAGTCTGGTGTAGCCATCTAGTTCGTCAGTCCCCAGTAAAATCGTCCAACCCATGCTAGCGTGGAAAGCGGGCGTTAAATGATGATGATTTTATCTTCCGGGCAAACATTAGCTCTGCGGGCGACATGCTTGAACAGGCGTCCGGGTTGGGTGTTACCCTGTAAATCCTTAAGAATTGATTTTGATTTTATATCTTAAATAGTTACTGGCAGCTCCCGAATGACATTACACAAAATGTTTTTTATTTCATTTTCCGCTCGCAATGCAGTAATCACGGTATCTTCAAATAGTTCTGTATGTTTTGGAATTACCCTTGATAAACAATCCACATGACCTAACCTCTTGGATGGTGTATACTCCATCTTAAAGTCGTAATTCAACAATATCATATCTCAGCGTTGTAACCTGTTTGCAGTATGAGTAGAAATTCCTTTCTTCAACCCCAAAATTGATAATAATGGTCGATGATCAATTTGTAGCCGAAAACTTCTACCGGGCAAAAATCTGAAATTTCTTCACGGCAAAAATGATCGCGAGAGCTTCTTTCTCTATTTGACTATAGTTTTGTTTTGTTTTTCTGCAGCTATCAGAGAAAGCGAGGCATGAACCACTGCCTTCTTATTACCATCTTTATATTTGTGTAACATTATTGCTCCTATGCTGTATTCAGAAGCGTCAGAAGCTACAACAATCTTCGCTGCAAGATCGAAATCAGCCAGCGACAAATCCGATATTAATATTTTCTTAATATCATCGAACGCCTTTTGACAATTACTTGACCAATTCCTCTTCACATCCTTTTTTAGCAAATTATTTAGTGGAGCTCTCAATTCATGCATATTTGGTATATGATTTTGATAATAATTCGCTAGACCTAGAGAAGTTTGTAAAGTCGTTATATTAGTCGGAGGAGGCTTATCTTTAATTGCGTCTGTAGTGAAACCACCTCTCTCACGGTTATTTATTTTACAAATGCGAGCGTAGCAGGGAACAACTCTTTCCCGCTTTGCTGTGTCATCACCTGACTAACTTTTATTTTCGCGGCATTTGCCTCCAGGACGCAAACCGACCAACCGTAGCCACTAATAAGGTCACGTGAGAGAGTGTTTTTATGATGCTCTCTGGAGCCTATCTGTACCTATAAATAGCCTAAATTATCCGCGCCAGTTCGTCGCGGCTACAGATCCTCACAGATCTGGTCGTTGACCACACACGTAACACAACCAGCCAGTTTCCAG
>NC_068985.1:22581497-22586100 GCF_001194135.2 Octopus bimaculoides
TATCAAGAATCCGGCCCGGCATCGAAGCCTCAACTGCACGACAAGTGACTTAGCTCTGCCGCAACCTTAACCTCTTATATACAGACAATCTAACTACTGTGTACCTTAACAGAACTGGTATCTTATTATCCTGTGTTACAGACTCTTTCTATGCTTTGTATCTCTTGCATTCACATACATATATTTGTATACACACTCTTTTGTTTACATGACGGCCTGTCTTATATTGTGTTTTATTATGTCGCATTCACACACACACAGACATACAGTTTAATGCTACAATAAACCTTACTGTTATTCATCTTTATCGGTTGCGTTTCTATCTGTTCCTTGCTGGCAAACTTCTTAGTTCTCTATGTTATAGTTGTGGTGTATGCGTGCGAGTAGATGTAATCGCCGTACCTCGGTTTTCCTTTCGTCGACTGCGAGTCTGTCTTGCGGTATCCAATCCTTGAAGCTTGCCCCGACCCAAACAACACCAGGAATAGCAGCTGCTTCTCCCAAACCTAGACCGTCGCTTAACACGTCTTGTCCTGACCACGACCCCGTTCGAAAAGGGCACAAAACCCTCACATCAGTTATCAATGTTTTACCAGAAGAACAAAAGGGGTGCTAGAGAGGAATGTATGGTTGTAAGGAGCAACTTCTGGTAATCCGAGCCATTGTAGATGACTGAAAGAGGAGAAAAACGAACCTGAAAATGACTAGGATTGATTACCAGAAAGTATTCAACAGTGTTCCACACTCATAGATACTGGAATCTCTCCACACAAATAAAGTAGCTCCAACACTACTAAAATATATTAAACATGTAATGACAAACTGGAAAGCCAGTATAACATTGGAAAATGAATCACAAGTCATTAAAACTTGCCTTATACCTATAAAAAGTGGAATTTTCTGGTGAGACTTGCTGTCATCCTTGCTTTTCTGCTTTTATTTGACCCTGCAAACAAACTTGTTAAATGAAACCACCATGGGTTATAGATGCTATGGACACAAAAAACCATCTCCTGTACATGGATGACTTAAAAATGTTCACTAAAAATACCATAGAAAAGAGAAACCTTCTAAAAATTGTCCATAGTTTCAGCAAGGACATTGGGATAAGCATGGGACTGGATAAGTGTGACACCAAGAAGAGGCAAATTCAACAGCACTGAAAACACTGTCCTTGACGTTAGACACAGAAATCAGAGAATTAGACCACAATTACCTGTACAAATATCTAGGAATAGACAAAACACAGAAATGAAAGAGAAAATTAGGAGAGAGTATTACAAAAGAGTTAGACTAATATTAAACACTGAATTCAAAGCTAAAAATAAGATAATAGGGATAAACACATTAGCCATATCAGTCATAAATTACAGCTTCAAACTGAAAGATTAGTGAATTGAAAAACTTATAAAAACCAGAAAACTATTAACGACATACCGAACCCACCACCCCAAAGCAGATGCAGACAGAATATATCTAACCGACTTAGAAGGAGGTTGTGACCTGATACAGATAGAGAACTATTATAAAATAACAACAGTGGAAAAGTACTTAGAAGAAAAAAGTAGAAGACTATTACGTGTAATAAAGCAACATGAGAAAAATGTTGAGAACATGAGAAAAAGAAAAACACTTTTCTCTATACACTAGGAAGTAACATAATACAAAACAAACGACACTGATACACTGATCTCAGGTGACAAATAGTAGAAAAAGACAAAAACAATATGAAAACAGAACTACAAAACATACTAAAGAAGAAATTGAGAGAAAAAATCACGCTATAGCCAATACCCTGCAAGGCTTGATCGAGAAGAAGTGAGCTTAAGTAAAAACCAGCAATGGCTTAAAAGCTCTGGACTAAAAGCTGAAATGGAAGGACTGAATAAGACCAATGCCTGATCACAAACAACTATAAAAACAAAATAATGAAAACAGGCCCTTACACCAAACACACACAGAATGTACAACCAGCACAATAAGAGAATTGACCATATCATCTCTAGTTGTCCAGTCTTTGCCAAATCTAAATATATATACAGACACGACTGAGTAAGTAGTTATATTTACTGGACAATATGCCAAGACTACAACATAAAAACTGACACTAAATGGTATAAACATGTGTCAAACAAGGTACAAGACAATGACCAAGCCACAATCATCTGGGATATGCCTGTTCAAATCAAAAAAAAAAAAAAAAAAAAAAACGAAATAAAAGCTAATTCCCTAGATATAATAATGGAGGATTGGAAAAGAAACATCTGCTTACACATAAACATTGTAGTACCTTCTGACCAAAATATTGTCCCTAGAAAAGTGGCGAAATTGTCAAAGTAAAGACATCGAAATTGAAGTATTCAAGATGTGGAACATGATAAAAAACATAAACAAAAACATAGAAGCTATACGTGAACTCTCAATATTACACACTATCCAAAGAATTCGAACCTGGAGTTAGAAAAAGTAGTGAGAAATTATAAAAAATAGTGAGATACTGTCAAATTTCCTAGCAGAGCAGGTTTTATAGGAAGTGCAATTAGGATTCATACTGACTGCATGTTGTTTCATTAAAGAGTCCATATTAGCTTTTTATGTTTGTCATGTACACAATGATTTTTTTACATCTGCAGGTCCTTGGTAACACAGAATAACTTTGTTCAACAAAGGATAGGGAAATGGTGAGGGTCACCGTTTACAGCTTCAATAAGATAAATTTCTTTCCAGCTGTTTTTGAAAATACTTTTGTACATTGCTGCACCAGGTAACTTATTTTACTTTGTAGAAGACTGTCCTTTTTTTCACTGCAATCAATTTTTTCGTCACTGCTGATTCACATACACATCTTGGTTGCCATACTGAAATGAGATTGCTTGTTTATTTTTGAAGTTGTTAGCCTTACAGTTTCTAACTTCTGTTACTATGATGGAGTAGACATGGGGACTAAGATTCCTAGCCAGTTTATGAAATCATTATTAATTAAATTAATGTTTCATAGACCCTTTTGATGAAGAGTCTATGATGGTCTTTATTGAAATATCTATTTCAACAACATTTTAGTCTAGAATCTGTTTGTTACCTTTGAGAAGCATTTTTTAATTATCTTAATGGAAAATTCTCCTAGAATAGAATATTAAACCTTCAGCCACCTGTCAGCTATTTGCAATGAGTGGATGTTTGACATCCCCTGCCACCATTTGACAAGGAGCAATAATATAAGTACCAGACTTAAAAAAAAACATAAGCACTTGGATCGATTTCTTTGGCTAAAACCTTTCAGGGAAATACCCCAGCATGGTTGTAGTTCAATGACTGAAGTGAGTAAAAAAAATTAAAAAATAAAATAAACAAGTCTTTAATTATAGAGACAAAATTTTAGTTAGACAGAAGGATTTAGAAAGAGATATCAAATGACAATATAAATATATAGCATTTATGAAAGAACATGCTGAGACTCCCTTCGATCATGACTGACCATGGGATTGCACCTAGAAAGTTACCCTCCCAGGCACATGTCTGGGCAAGGTTGTTTATGGAAGACCAGCAGTCGCCCATGCATACTGGCCTCCCCTCTCCACACCACCAGTGTTATCCAAGGGAAAGGCAAAGGCTGATACAGCTTGGTACCTGTGACATCGCAACTCACTTCTACAGCTGAGTGAACTGGAGCAACGTGAAATAAAGTGTCTTGCTCAAGAACACAACACACAGCCCGGTCCAGGATTCAAACTCACAACCTTACGATCATAAGCTCAACGCTCTAACCACTGAGCCATACACCTTCACTGAAAGAACATATAATAAATAAAAATCAGTCTTTGAGCTTGGTTTGCATGGAAACTGTATTATACAAAGTATGTGCAATAGTGATTGTATGATTTTTCTTTATTCATTAATCCAAGTCTGTCGAAACTTTTTTCGTCCAACAGTTTCTGTATTTTTAATCTCAAATCCTAACACTTAACTAACTTCTAAAAATGTTTGAATTATTGTCCAAAGGATTAAAATCTGTTAGTAGGCATGTCCTGTACATAATGTTTATTATTCAGCTGATTAGCCTTGATCTCCCATTCATTATATATGCTAGTCCGAAATATCATATCAGACTATGGATGACTAAATTACAACATATATGTAGCCCATTGTATTATAGTGCGTTGTTGCACTATAATTTTTATTCTTTACAAACAATACACAATGCTTCAAAAGTTTTTATTCTTTGCAAACAATACACAATGCTTCAAGCGAACTACAATACTCTCACACATATATGTGTATATGTGTGTATCATCATCATCATCATCATCATCGTTTAACGTCCGCTTTCCATGCTAGCATGGGTTGGACGATTTGACTGAGGACTGGTGAAACCGGATGGCAACACCAGGCTCCAATCTAATTTGGCAGAGTTTCTACAGCTGGATGCCCTTCCTAACGCCAACCACTCAGAGAGTGTAGTGGGTGCTTTTACGTGTTACCCGCACGAAAACGGCCACGCTCGAAATGGTGTCTTTTATGTGCCACCCGCACAAGCCAGTCCAGGGGCACTGGCAACTATCTCGCTCGAAAATCCTACGGGAGCCAGTCAGGCGGTACTGGCAAC
>NC_068985.1:22586699-22592760 GCF_001194135.2 Octopus bimaculoides
CTGGCTTCATTCCTTGCGAGCTTACGTATGTCCTCAGCAGTTACAGCCCATGTTTCACTGCCATGTAGCATGGCTGTTCGTACGCATGCGTCATACAGTCTGCCTTTTACTCTGAGTGAGAGTCCCTTTGTCGCCAGCAGGGGTAAGAGCTCTCTAAACTTTGCCCAGGCTATTCTTATTCTAGCAGCTACACTTTCAGCGCACCCACCCCCACTACTAACCTGGTCGCCCAGATAGTGGAAGCTATTGACTACCTCTAGTTTTTCACCCTGGAATGTATATATATATATATATATATATATAGATATGCAGGGCAGGGAATCATCAATTAGTAATAAAATTAATAAATTATAAAAAAGATTATAAAAAATATATATATATATATATAATGTGTGTGTGTGTGTATGTGTATAGATGTGTGTGTGTGTGTGTGAATGTTAGTGCTTGCTAAGTTGTGGTACTAACTGAAATGTCATTTGTTAAGATTTTACTTGCTGTGTTGTCATGCTCTATAGACAGGATTTGTAAGGACCTGTTTACTACACTGAAGCAAGCACTTGCACATTATTAATAACCTCATTCCTGTTTATTGTTAGAAATACGATATCTGACTAAATCACTACCACTCCATGACAACCACCATTACCACCACTACCATCACCATCATCATCATTTTACATCCGCTTTCCATACTACCATGGGTGGGTTGGTTGGTTCAACAAAATCTGGTGAATATGAGTCTTGCATTTTATTCCTATTTCTCTGTTTTGGCATGGTTTTGGCAATTGGATGCCTTATCTAATCCCAACTGCTTTACGAAAGGCATTAGATGCAGTTGTTATGACACCAGAGTAAACAAAGTTGCATTACAACCTGCAAAACTAAAGATCCTGCAGAGTGATTCCTTAAATGGGCAGAGAATAAAAGAGTGATGACTTTAGCCAATGTCATAAGAGAGGGTGGAATAGGATAAAATAAACAGTTTTAGTGTTGTGTGTGTGTGTGTGTGTGAGAGAGAGAGAGAGAGAGACAGTGGAATGAAAAACAGAGTTAATGCTATGGGGTGAGGGAGTATGGATGGTATAGGGGAAAGGGAAAGAAATAGGGTTAAGGGCTAATGAGGGAAAAGTTGAATGTAGTGAGAACCACTCGGTTATCAATTCTGCCTTGTTAGTTTTCTCTCTGATGATACCAATGGTTGCAGTCAGTCTGTTTGTCCATCAGTCTGCCTGTGTGTATGTGAGTAGTGTGTGTGTGTGTGTATGTGTAGGTTTATGTATATGTGTCTACCTACTTAGCTATCAATCTCTCTCTCTCTCTATCTATCTATCTCTTTATTTACCTATCTGTCAATGTATGTGCATATGGTGTGGTGGTGGTGTGTGTACGTGTACATATGTGTGCATGTGTCTGTGTGTGTTTGTAAAATCCTACAATTATTTAGTGCCATCCTCTCTATTGTGAATTCAAATCCTATAATGCTGACTTAGTCCTTCATGTTCTTGGGGCTGATAAAACAAGTACCAGTTATAGAATAAGGTCAATTCAATTGACTAAACTACTTCCATTACAAATCTGTAGCCGTTTGCCAGTGGGAAAAATGCATCTGGTCAGCCAGCCATCTTTTCCTCCCACTATTTCTGGAGGGGTTATGGGAGTCCTCAAGTACTCCCTCACTAGGGTCCTATCAGACACAACCATCTTCACACTTTCTGATTTGGCCCTTCCTAATGCCAACCAATCCAAGAGTGTAATGGGTGCTTTAAGGCGGCAAACTGGTAGAATTGTTAGCACGCCGGGCGAAATGCTAAATGCTTAACGGTATTTCGTCTGCTGCTACGTTCTGAGTTCAAATTCTGCCGAGGTTAACTGTGCCTGTCATCCTTTCAGGGTTGATTAAATAAGTACCAGTTATGCACTGGAGTCGATGTAATCAACTTAGTCCCTTTGTCTGTCCTTGTTTGTCCCCTCTATGTTTAGCCCCTTGTGGGCAATAAAGAATTAAATGGGTGCTTTTATGCACAACCGGCATGGGTGCCAGTTGTGAGACACCAGTATCTGCTACGACTATGATTTCATTTGGCTGGATGGGTCTTCTTCTCAAGCACAGCATATTGCGAGAGGTCTCAACCATTTGTCATTACCACTGTGATGCCCAACACTCAAAAGGTGCTTTTTACATGCCACCAAAAATTAATTGAAACACAGATAGCACATTTCAACAGAAATATGGTAACAAAAGCAGAGTGTAAATGATTTAAGAAGAAAATTTGGTATAAGAGGTGTTGCATGGTGTGTGCAAGAAAGAAGGCTGTGCTGGTTTTGTCATGTGATGCATATGGATGAGGACAGTTGTGTAAAAATGTGCTGAGCTCTAATTGTGGAGGGTACCTGTGGAAGGGGTAGACCCAGGAAAACATGGAATGAAGTGGTGAGAAAGGATCTTTTTCTGGTGCCAGGCCTCTTTGAGGAAATGACAAGGGACTGGGACATGTGGTGATTTACTGTACTTGATAAAACATGTCAAGCTAAGTAAAATCGCTGTCTTCCACACATACAGGTTTGTCCTTTCAGGTGCCGGTGCCACATAAAAAGTACTTGTGCCGGTGCTGTGTAAGCGCACCCATGCTGGTACTGTATAAATGCACCTGTGCCAGTGCTGCATAAATGCACCCATACCAGTGGCATATAAAAAGCACCCAGCACACTCTGTTAAGTGGTTGGCATTAGGAAGGGCATCCAGCCATACAATCCATACCACAACAGACAGTTGGAGTCTGGACAGCTCCCAGCTGGCCAGCTCCATGTCAAACCATCCAACCCATGCCAGCATAGAAAGTGGACATTAAACAAAGATGATGATGATGATGATGAGAAGGATTGATATAAGCCACCTTAGATGATCCTTACACTTAGCAAGGAGCTTTCTTGCTTGGGTCTCTCTGTTTCAGAAATAAGGTAAGGTTAGTAATGTTAGACACAAATGTCTTGATCAGACACCAACTCCAGTTGTAGGTTTAATGAATATCTGTTGAGTCCAAGTTGAGTTCATTCCCTGTTGTAGACACACTTCACATACAAAGATGAAACCATAGAATGGTGTTACTTGTTTAGTTACTTATTTGGCCTGAGCATAAAACAGGTAGAACTGGTTTACATGATAACCGATGGCAGATAATTTTTTTTTGCTCGGTTTGCAAGGTTCCAAATATAAACTTGTGTGTTGAAACAGGTTTTGTTGTGTTTCAGGAGGGTTTTACTAGGCCAGTAATAAATACATGTGCTGGTTCAATTTTATATCTTTATTATTCGTCATTTACTTAACCATTTAACAAGTTAACCATTTGATTGTTTGATTAATCATTCAGTTAATCAGACAGCCAGTTGTGTTTCTCAAAGTCTTTTTCTTGCCATTTATGATCCCTTCAGTGACATGCTCTCTCTCTACTCCAAGTCAGCTTCTGGTTTGTCTGTCTTTTAGTTTTAGATTCAATATTTATGCATATCAGTGGGAATGTATGTAAAAAGGGAAGAGAGAGAGAATATGAGAGTATGTGTGTGTGTGCGTGCAGGTGCATTTGTATGCATGAATGTACATTCTGATGTGTGTGTGTGCATTCTGGTGTGTGTGTGTGTGCATATGCAAGTTTGTGTACTGTAGTTGGTGTTGTGAACATGTGCATTAGAGAGGACGTGTGTGTATATGTATACGTGTGTACATGTATGAGTGTGAGTGGTTAAAAGTTTAGTTCTCTGTATCATTTATTTGTAGGTCCTGTCTTTTTGACTGGACAGCATTTGCAGGTATGTGCTTATACAATGTTACTTGTTAATGAGATTTTTATCTCTCTTGACTCACAATCTCCCAAAATATGGAATATAATTTCTGTTTATGAAATCATTTTAAATTAAATTAAAGCATCATACAGATATTTGTCCTCCTCTTGTTTGTTGTCAACACGTTTTGGCTGATATACCCTCCAGCCTTCATCAGGTGTCTTTGGGAAATTTCGAACCTGGGTTCTCATTCCTAAGGTATTTTTCGATGTTATTATTATTATTATTATTATTATTATTATTATTATTCAGGTCACTGCCTGGAATCGAACTCGGAATCTTGGGGTTTAGTAGCCTGCGTTCTTAACACTGTGCCATATGCCCACAGGCATATGGCGTAGTGGTTAAGAGTGCAGGCTACTAAACCCCAAGATTCTGAGTTCGATTCCAGGCAGTGACCTGAATAATAATAATAATAATAATAATAACAACAACATCGAAAAATGTGGCACCTCTAGGTGACTACTGTACCAGTGATTGTAGGATCTCTAGGAATGATGAAAAAAGGTACTGAAACCTATTTGAAAATGATACCAGGCTTACCATCCCTACAAGAAGTGCAAAAAATCGTGCTAACTGGAACGACTCATGTACTGAGAAGAGCATTATTGCTGTGAAAACAACATCCATTCATTAATTAAAAAAAAATCTTTTTTTAAAAATACTTATTTTATCTGTGAATTTGCATGTGTAAACTGGGAATGCATACAATGAGTTTCTCTGCCCCAGGTGTACGGAAAACACTCGGCGAGAAATGGAAGAAAATTTGAAGAAAGAAGAAAAAAAACAACATAATAATAACTGATGAAGAAAACAGAAGACAGATTTGGTACTAGTCTTTTATTCAGTATGATGATCATTTTGACCCTTTCTGCAGCTGTTCTTTATGGGTGGGATGTTGTGCATCCAATTCTGTCGGATCAATCATTACAGTCTGGGTCACATCAGGTACATACATACATAAAGTAGTGTACTGTTAAACATATTGAGTTCTTGCAGGCATGCTGTTGTTTACCTGTTGTATCCTGGCTACAACCAGTGAATGGGGCTAGGTACAATTGTCCTTAAATATTTGATAACCATAACGAAATAATCATAAACATAAAAATATAAACTGTAAAAAAATATAAAAAATAGAGAGAGGGTAAGACATGTTAAAGAAAGATTAGATTACATTAAGTTTAAATATGCCTGCGTGTCTCTTCATGTTAGCAGATCTAGACTCCCTCTCTATAGACAAAGTGGCAGTATTACCTTGTATTTGTATATGTCAAGGACATTTGGAAAAAAATGTAGTTGGAGAAGCAGTAGTTTTGCAACTTTGTCATGTTTTCTTTTCCTTTTGTTGTTTACGTTGTACCTTCTTGCATTGTTCCAGCCTTACATAACAACCTTGCAGATTTTTGGCGATTTTTTTTCCTCCTCTTCCTTCTTCCCTTTGGACATTCCTGTTTTGCCTGGTTCTGAAGAAAAACTATACTTGAAACGTAAAACAACTACTCTTTTCTTTCTCTGAGCGTCGTATTAATACATTGCCTGTGCTACACCTTTTTGTTTTTTCTTTTCCTTTTCCTCTGTTCTTTTAATTAATCATATATATATATATATATATATGTGTGTGTGTGTATATATATCTCATCTAATATAGGATAAAATTTTCAAAAAATTTTATCAGTGGCCAGCATATTAAAAATACCTTTTAAGGTGAAAATTATAAGCAACTTATAAAGAAAGGCAAAAGAAAAAACATTCCAATGCTAAATATGCCGAGAATAGACTTTGAATAGTCAATAAGCACATATAATTCATTCCTATAAGCACACGTCTCAAAGCAAGCTGACAGAAATTTCTAAAAAATTCTGTTATTCCGTTATTATCACAGAATTTTTTAGAAGCAGGGTTTTTAGTGTCCAATGAAGTAAAGATACGAATTAGTGAACTGTCTACACTTCAGACAGAGGTCACAGATTATGCTCTCACTTGCCTTGCCGGGTCTTCTCACGTACTGCATATTTCCAAAGGTCCCAGTCACTGGTCATTGCCTTGGTGAGGCTTAAAGTTCGAAGGTCGTGCTTCACCACCTCAGCCCAGGTCTTCCTGGGTCTACCTCTACCACAGGTTCCCTCAGCCGCTAGGCTGTGGCACTTTTTCACACAGCTATCCTCATCCATTCTCACCACGTGACCATACCAGCACAATCGTCTCTCTTGCACACCACAGCTGA
>NC_068985.1:22592770-22594115 GCF_001194135.2 Octopus bimaculoides
AGCACAATCGTCTCTCTTGCACACCACAGCTGATGCTTCTTAGGTCCAACTTTTCTCTCAAGGTACTTACACTCTGTCGAGTATGCACACTGATATTACACATCGATTGAAGCATACTGGCTTCATTCCTTTCGAGCTTACGCATGTCCTCAGCAATCACAGCCCATTCTATTTGTATTTTATTAGAATCTATATTTTACCTTCTGTGATTTTATGTATATGTACTATTATCATTTTTTTAATGTGTTTGTAGACCATGGATTTTTTTAATATATGATTAAATGTTTGAGGAGTGGTGTTGTATATAAAGTCATTGACCCAAATTATCCTCATCCTTAACAATGCATTTATATATTGCATTAATAATTAAACAGAAACCATCAAAGGATTAGGTTGATCTGCCCATGATACACCCTTGTTATTGATTTGTTCATCAATAAAAAACATGCCTAAAACGTCTGTGATTGAGTTGTCTGTCTATAAAAAAACATGCCTAAAACATGTGTTATTATTCTTACTACACCTCATTTAGAACCTTCGTATGCATTGGATTTTGAGCCAGCAATGGACTGTGGACTGCATGCCAGAGTATATTGTAGTGTGCCTTTACATATTCACTCTGTATTTGGTCTATACTCATGAATGCATCCATAACTGAAAGAACAAATCTGTATTTACTTTAGTAAGTACGTGAGTGTCCATACAAACTGTTAGTGCACAGGTATGCTAACCAAAACTCTACCTTGGTGATTTTGCTATTAAAATACTGTGATTTTAATGGATCCTGAAAATTTTCATTCACTCATGAAGATGAATTAAATCTGAAATCAGCACTGATATGATTCCATCTCTCTTGTTGCAGGGAGGGAGCCTGTTTCCTTTGCCAGTCATTAAGGAAGTGCTCTCATGTGGCTAAGAGTTGTTTCGACTCTTTATTTCTAGCACTGTCAGTGCTTGCTAGCGTCCTCCATCACTTTAGTGACTACTATACTTGTTACCTTTAGGTTCAGAATTGCAAATAGCCAACTTAATAATTTGTGTGTGTAGAGAGAGAGAGAGAAAGAGAAGTTTGGTGATACAAGGAGGAATAACAGAACTCAAACATGCAAATGTATCATCATCATCATCATCATCGTTTAACGTCCGCTTTCCATGCTAGTATGGGTTGGACGATTTGACTGAGGACTGGTGCAACTGGATGGCTACACCAGGCTCCAATCTAATTTGGCAGAGTGTCTACAGCTGGATGCCCATCCTAACGCCAACCACTCAGAGAGTGTAGTGGGTGCTTTTACGTGTCACCCGCACGAAAACGGCCACGCTCGAAATGGTGTCTTTTATGTGC
>NC_068985.1:22596951-22599492 GCF_001194135.2 Octopus bimaculoides
CACTAGTCTAATCTTAAGTACTCTGTCACATACTCTAACTACCTCGATTACCTTATCAACCCATTTCTCCGCTAGAAGTATTCCTACGCCCCCGACTCCGTCAGTGTTCCCTGCCCAGAAAAACTTGTACCTGTGTTCTTTGCCTGTGAGGAACCTCGCAGAACCTCCTCTCCATCTTACTTCTTGGATGCAGCACAGATCTACGCGTCGCCGTTCAAGCATCTCAACAATCTCACCAGACCTACCTTTCAGCATGCCGACATTGAGAGTGCCAATCCTGACGGGCTAATGGAGCTTCGTCGTGGGTTCTATTAGCATAGAGATTCCAATACGAAATGGTGGTGGAGTTGGAAAGCGAGCTGGTTATATGTTTGGGTTCGCACACGAGTCGAAGAGGAAATGGTGGAAGAAGTGGTGATTCAGAGAGAGAGAGAGAGAGATAGAATACAATAGGGAGGGAGAGGGAGAACCGGCAGCAGTACATCATGCTGGTCAAATTCGTTAGGTTTTTAGAAAAAAGTTGAAAGAAACACAGCAGTGTTTAAACGTGAGATTAAATGTTTAAATCGGTAACAGAAATGAGAGTTTACGCATTTGACAAGTTTGTGGAATGTTACCTTTTACACTTTATTTGTTTTAGTTATTGGACTGTGATCATGCTGGGGCATGATCTTATTTTTGTTGTTGTTGTTAAACCACCATATTACAAGGACATAAGCAAACCAGTACCAGTTATCAAACAGTCAAGAGAGACAAACACACCACAAACACACACACACACATGTACTGTATGTGTGTGTATGTATGTATGTATATTTGTACATATATATGTGTGTAGATTTTTGTATATATGTATATATGTATACATATACACACACAAACATATATATATATATATAAATGTGTGTGTGTATATGTATATATTTTTGTGTATATATATATATATATATATATATATATTTATAATACACACACACACACACACACACACACACACACACACACACACACACATATAAGGCAAATAAAAAAATGCAGAGGATATACAATCGACAAGCATTAGCCACTGAACATTGAATTATATCTAATCATTAATTGAATAGAAACATATATGTAAGTGATACATGTAAACAAATGAAATAAGGTAATAAGTAAACAGATATATGTATAGAAATAAATGAATAATAATAGATGAGTGTAGATATTAGTCTCTGTACACTCATATATTATTATTCATTTATATATATATATATATATCTGTTTACGAACTTATTGGCTTCTTTCATTCATTTACTTGTATCTCTTACACATATGTTTGCGATCAATTAATAAATAGATATAATTGAAAGTTTACTGGTTGATGTTTGTCAATTGTATATCCTCTCCATTTTCTTATTGGCCTTATAAATCCTGGGTAAATGTCTAATTTACCCCCACCTATACCTAGTATTCAATTGCAATATTGCCATGCAATAGTAAACACTTGGTTATAAATATGTAGGTACACATCCACTAGTATATTGGATATTTTATATCCCTTAGATGGTTTCTTAACCTCTAACTCATACAGACATCTACACACACACACACTATCTGAAATGTATAATATTAAATACCTATCATGGCTGATCTTATCAGTCGGTTTCATATAAAGAATATAATGGTGTGTTCGATAACGAACTGATTATATAATTTACGCTCATCAGAGTTAGTGAATATAGTGAAGGGATTGCTTCCATATTGGCTAACTCTGATGAGCATAAATTATATAATCAGTTTGTTACCTAACACTCCATTGTATTCTTTATGCATTGCCTATTGGTAAGACCAGCTGTGATGGATATTTAATACTATACATTTTGGATAACATACCCTCTCTACTGACAGATATACAAGTGCATCTTTCCCTTGACATATGATTCCTTAGATGACTCACACACACACACACACACACACACACACACACACACACACCAAAGGTAAAAAACAAAGGGAAATCATCAAAACATAACAAGCAGGAAAAGGACGATAGCACAACAACGGCAAACAGGACAAAACAAGATACATGGATCATTCGCAACCACTTGCTTCTTCAGTTGGAGTCTGGAACGTCGACGTAGTTTCTTCCAATCCTCTTTGATACTACTTGAAGCCAGTTGGTCCAAGGGCTTAAGCTGAAGGCATTAAGCCCCTGAGAAAGGCAAACGAGTGTACATATACAAACACAAGGAAATAAACAGAAATAATCTTTCGACTATTGGTCGAACGTAACATAAGAAATAGAATTATACATATACAATGGACAAAAGCCTTTTGGCTATACAAAAAATAAAACAAAACAAACAGTCTTTCGACTAGCAGATAGAACAAGGAAAAAAGAAATGGAAAAATCTTAACTGATCAGGTGGCGAGACAGTACAGATGCGACTGACCTCAAAGGCGGTCAGCTGAAAAAGAACGACAATGCATACACCGGACAGTGATCATATAGTAAAGGAAGGGAAGAATATATATATATATATATATATATATATATATATA
>NC_068985.1:22599502-22608189 GCF_001194135.2 Octopus bimaculoides
CACACACACACATGTAAATGTATCATCATCATCATCATCATCATCATCATCGTTTAACATCTATCTTTCATGCATGCATGGGTGGGACAGTTGACAGGAGCTGGCCAGATAGAAGACTAGCCCAGGCTACTGTGTCTGTGTTGGCTTGGTTTTTATGGGTGGATGCCCTTCCTAACATCAGCCACCCTGCAGAGTGAACAGTTTTTCTTTTTTTTTTTACATGGCACTAGCACAGGCAAGGTCAGTTTTAGTATAATTTTTACAGCTGGATGTCCTTCCAAATGCTGATCACTTTACTGTGTGGACTGGATGCTTTTAACATGATTCCAGAACTGGCAGGGTTACCAAGTAACTTGCAAGGCAAAGAATTTTGGAGGAAGTGATCTGGTATCAGACAATGAAAAGCTAGAGCATGACAGAGAAACAGAGAAGCTGAAACAGGTGTCTTACTATAGAGTAGGTTTACCAAAATACAGCAGACAAGAACATGCTTAGGACATCTTAGTACATCTAGTAGGACACATTCCCTTCTTTATGCATGTACCTGTTGTGACACAAACTGCACAGATTGATGTAACACAATTAGATGCACAAAATCCAACCCATAACGGACAGTTTCAGGATGGGTTGAAATGGTCGTCATACTAAATAAAGACTAGTGCTAAATCTATCTTCCATTTTCTTCATCAATTATTATTATTATTATTATTATTATTATTATTATTTGTTTGACTTTTGCTTTGTATTTGTACAAGTTGACTCCAAGTCTCACCCAGAGACCTCAAGTTAGAAGTTCAAGTTGGTGTTATGCCTAGGGTGTCATATATTTGATTTTGTACATAGTATTGTTCTAGAGAATGTTTAAGGAAACATAAGAAAATTAAAATTTGTTTTAAAATTTGAGATTACATAGACAGTATTTTATGTAGGATATGGGCAGTTCCCATGAGGACTATCTTTTGAATTTCTGCCATTGGCATCTGTGCCCACACACTGAGAAAAGCTGCTTCCAGTTCCACATGAGTTGTTGACCTTGGGACCACCTAGTTTAGCTGTCTCTGGATTTCATCCCACAGGTGTTCAATTGGGTTCAAATCTGGGCTGCGAGCCAGCCATGGCTTGGTTCTGATGTTATGCTGATGCAAGAAGTCCATGGTGACCCTGGCCCTGTGGGAGGGAGCATTGTCCTGCTGGAACATGTGGCTATGGTGATGCATGAAGAAGGACATGATGTGAGGTCTTAGGATCTGGTCAATGTAGCACTGCGCTGTGATGCCATTCCCTCTGCCTGCACCATAATTTTGGAACACATGGGGTCCAATTCTCTGATTCAAGCTTATAGCACTCCAAACCATGATGCTTTGGCCACCCCACATGTTTCTCTTCGTGACACATGCATCTCTGTAGCATTGACTCCTCCTATGTCACACCATCACTCTGCCATCCGAGGTGGAAACACAGTACTGGTTCTCGTCAGAGAAGACTATCGACCTTCATTGTTGATGCCGCCAATGTTGGTGCTGTGTAGCCCACTGTAGTCATGCCTGATGGTGGTTGGTGGTGAAGACAGGCCCTCAAGCAGGACAATAGCAATGCAGGTTGTTGTGGCCATTTGACATCGTACTGTGTCATTGCTGATGGGTCACTATCCAGTGCCAATGGTCTCATGAGATGTCATGTTGGCTGGTATGAAGCGATCACAGAGGTGTTGCAGGTGGATGAAGTGGTCCTACTTGGGCTTGGTCACCCAGGGGCGCCCGCTGTGAGCACGGTATGCAGTGCTGTTGGTGTTGTATCGCTGTTGCAGGCGATAGATGGTGCTGACATGGACATTGTAAGCTTTTGCAGCAACCAGAGCACACTGCTGATAGCTTGTTCTCTCTGCACTGCTGATAATCAGGTCATACTTGATGCGTCTAAATTACGAATGCCAGGAATGTGGTTCAAGTTGATTTTTATACCTATAACTTTCATAAGATGCACGTACATTTTGTTTTTCATGACAATTGTTTGTGACTGCCACCCACGGCATTCAATACAGCTGTGTTTTGCAAAACTTATTAATCTAGATACAGCCCAACATACTATTGGATTGCAGTAGTATTAGTTTTTCTCTTACTTTCAACTGGAAATTGTCACAGTTTTTAATGTGTATGGATTTTGTTTTTATGTATCAGTTTTAGAGTATTATTAGTGATTAACGCTTATCAATTTAATTTCATGTTTGTATTCTTTAAGTGTTTATCTTATTTATCAATTGTTTACATTTAAAATCATTCAGAATAAAAGATTATATAACAGAGCTTATCAAAAGGATTAATCAATATGAATGTATTATCATCCTAGGGACTGTTTCCTTGGTCTTCACAGACTCTCTAATACAGGTGAGAATCATGAAGTTAATATCTCTCTTGAATAGCTGCAAATAGATAGTTGCAGTCAGAATAGGAGCAGGGAAAAAATTTCAAAGGGGTACTGTTCTGAGGAGGAAGAACTGGATGTAAAGATTAGCAGTTGAGGGTCACAATATTGGTGCTGAGAAGAGAGATGAGTGAATGGAGCTGGCATGAGGTCAGACAGTTCTGAGGTGCATAGGTCATAGTAGTACTAGGATGAATGGTAAAGTAAGGAGGTAACAATCTGTGGATTAAAGGTTGATGTGTGTAGGTGAGTAATTTTAAGCTAATCAGTTGGGTGGTCTTTATATTAATGTAATTCAGGATGTCTGTATGTGTAGCAACAGCACTCATCCCAGATGTGAGACTAACACTACATCAGAGATTCCATCTAAGCTTCATAGTTAGTACTTGTGGGTGGGAATGCCAAAGGCCAGTCTTTGTAGTGCAGTCTTTTTTATGCTTCAGATGCATGTTCACCAGGTAAGATCCTTAGGGATGGAGGGAATTTGCATTTGTACCAATCTTATGGATTCTAGATGTCATCATCATCATCATCATCAGCAGCAGCAGCAGCAGTGTCTTTTAACATCTGCTTTCCATGCTGGCATGGGTTGGACAGTTTGACTGAGGACTTGCAAATTGGGAGGCTGCATACAGGGTGCATAAGGTATTCGAGGACATACCTTTCTTGGGTCATTGCCGCATTTTTTAATTACCCCTAAATCACAAAATAAGGGAGGAAAATCTGCCCTATTTTTCAAATCCTGGCTACAACACTAAAGCTGGAAGCAGGATACTAATCTAATTCTACACTTAATCACATTCAAGAATATAAACATGTTTTTAAGTACAACACACGTGGAGTCAAAAAGAAACACTTCCTTTCACTGGCACTGCGTGAACAACAGTGCTGTCCCTCCCTAGCATGAAGCTTCCTATCTCAGATATGTGAGCATGTGCACAACAGCCAAACACCGCATCACTGGAACTGTGAAGTACACAGTTTCATACAAGGCTTTTTGTATTTTTTTCATAAGCTAGGGGATGACTACTGACATTAAGCTTAATGATTAAATAATGTGTAAGTATAAAGAAAGAATTAAAGAAAAAAGGACTCATTATATTGAATGTTACCGATAATATCAAGTGTAAATAGGGGGTGCTGCAGTTCCGAAGTGCCTATATACGAGCTGCCACTGGTCAGCAACGAATGACATGTGATTCCTCCTTACTTTTTTCCACAAGGCCTTAGGGTTAACTCTGCTGCCTACATTGAGGTCCTGGAAATAATTATTAAGCCCTGGATAGACAGTATATGCAATGGAAGGCCATATGTGTTTCAGTAAGACTCTGCACTGTCACCCATGGCTCAAATAACACAGGAATGGATGGCTGAAAATTTTCATGATCTCATAACCCCTAACATTTGGCCTCCTAATTCCCCAGATCTTAATCCAATGGACTATTACATGTGGAGTGTTGTTGAGAGAGCAGTCAAGGAACACGCCCATAATACCAAAGATTCTTTGAAAGCTGTCATAGTCAGAGTAATGTCCAAAATGAACCAAGACCACATGACACAAGCATGTAGATGATTTAGATCTCATATAGAAGCAGTTGTTGAAGCTGAAAGTAGCTTTATTGAATAACATTATAGAAAAAGTTTATTCTTATCCTCAAAGCATTTTTTGATAAATAAAGTTATTATCTATTATTATTTTCTGTTTTTTTATGAATATAAATTTGCTCTCAAATATCTTACACACCCTTTATATATATATATTTACTTATTCATTTACACTCATGTATGCATATGTGTGTTTATATATGTATACATGCATGCGTTTATATGTGCAATTTCCTCTTTGATTATCATCTGTATGATTCATAATTATATATGTAAATGTATATATATGTGTGTGTAAATATTAATATACGTATGTGTATGTAGGTATATATACGTATATACAAACATGCTATTCAACTCAATATGTAACTATTCACCTACTTGTCTATTTGCTTATTTATTTACACTTATGTATGTGTATATGTACATGTACATGCATGCATTTATATGTAAATTTGGTGAGAATGAATGAGGATAGCTGCGTGAAAAAGTGCCACTCCCTAACAGTTGAGGGAACCCGTGGAAGAGGTAGGCCCAGGAAGACCTGGGCTAAGGTGGTGAGGCAAGACCTTCGAACATTGGGCCTGACCGAGGCGATGACTACTGACCGAGACCTTTGGACATGTGCTGTGCGTGAGAAGACCCGGCAAGCCAAGTGAAATCGTTGCCAGTGCCCCTGGACTGGCTCTTGTGTGGGTGGCACATAAGATGTACCATCCTGAGCGTGACCGTTGCTAGTACCGCCTGACTGGCCTTGTAGGGTTTTCGAGCGAGATCGTTGCCAGTGCCCCTGGACTGGCTCTTGTGCGGGTGGCACATAAAAGACACCATTTCGAGCGTGGCCGTTTTCGTGCGGGTGACACGTAAAAGCACCCACTACACTCTCTGAGTGGTTGGCGTTAGGAAGGGCATCCAGCTGTAGAAAATCTGCTAAATTAGATTGGAGCCTGGTGTAGCCATCCGGTTGCACCAGTCCTCAGTCAAATCGTCCAACCCATGCTAGCATGGAAAGCGGACGTTAAACGATGATGATGATGATGATGATGATTTCAAAATTATCATCGCACTTACATAAATCTCACCCCTCCTATATATTTTTCTATTATAACTGCACATATCCTTAGTAACTTTTGCTCACATCTGAAATACTCACTTGACAACATTAATAACCGTCTGACTATCATTTAATAATTATTTATTTACTTTTATTTGTATTGCTTTGGTATATTTATACAGGTTGAAAACTTACAAAATCCTCTCCCTTCTAACATATTTTTCAAATACAAAAACGAAAGGAACAAAATTAAACATGCTTAATTATGTCTGTATATGTGAGTGTGAGGTATATACATATATATATATGTGTGTGGATGTAGATATGTATGTAAGAATAGACACTTGCCTATCTGTGTGTATATGTATATGAGCATGGATTTGTATGTGGACATACACATATGTGTAGTGGGGCATTAACATAAACTCATAAGAGGATGTAGAAGTACACATACCAAAATATACCATACTGCAAACAGACAGAAGAGAAAGGAGTTATAGTGGAGTTGCTGTATACATCCGTGGTGACCTCACACCCTAAGTCTTACTGCTATATTCAAATTCAGTATGTGACACTCTAATTGTATACATATGACAACACAATATAGTCATATGCAATACATATTGCTCACCGGATGCTCCAAACCACATAGGCAAGTTTGAAGATTGTTTCACAAGAATTAAATAAATCCTCATGAAACCGGAACACCATGTGAGCATATTTCTTATGGGTGATTTCAACTTCCCCAATGTGAAATGTCCCAAAGGCCTCATGCTCTCAGGAATGACTCATCGCAAACAAGCACAGGTGGAGGCCCTGCTCAACCTCATCAATGTCCTATTCATGGAGCAAGTTGTACTCAGACCAACTAGGGTGAATAACATTTTGGATCTCTGCTTCACAAACAATATGAACATCGTTCATGATATGAAAGTGACGCTGATATTAGTCTCGGATCACAACATAATAGAGGTGTCTATGTATGGGCCAAAAGTAGCCAGAGACATACAGCCTGAAGGAAGCACCCAAAATCTCACCAATCAGAACTTCCACAAAACAGACTGGAAATCAATCCAAAAAAAGATGCTCAGACAAGTTTGGCTGAAATGTCTCTCAGACATTGGCATGAAACTAGAATATTTCACATCTGTTATGCAAACCATATGCCAGAAATATGTTCCAGAGCACAAGGCCAACACAAAAAGGAACAAGATTCCAAGGGAGAGGAAGATCCTCATGAGACAACAGACAAAAGTTACAAATCGCCTCAATCAACATTCCAAAAGTAACAAAAGGTCCTGCCTAAAAACAACACTGATGGAGATTGAAAAAAGCCCGCAACAATCCTATGTAAGGGAAAGAGCAGACAAAGAAGCCTGGGTTATAAAAAACATTAAGTCAAACCCAAAGGCCTTCTTTCATTATGCAAATGAAACAGCCTCAGTATGCTACAAGATAGGACCCCTCTTCCAAAAGGATGGCTCCCTGACAGATAGTCCAACCAGGATCAGTGAGGTACTGAATGACCAGTTCAAAAGTGTCTTTACCACCCCGTTGGAACATAGACAAGTGAACAAACCAGTGGATTTCTTTGCCGCCTCACCTATAACCAGCGAGGCAGTTATGATGGATTGCATCAACATTAGTGAAGAAGATATTCTACTAGCCATAGATAAGGTGGAGATCCAGAGCTTTCTTGCAAATGGTAGGTTGCCAAGCAAACTGAAGGAAGGATTAATATGTCCAATCCATAAAGGGGGAAGCAGAGCAGATGCCAAAAACAATAGGCCTATCTCTCTGACTTCACACATCAACAAAGTCATGGAATGTATAGTCAGAGGGAAACTAATCACATTCCTTGAAAACCACTTGCTGAGTGATACTCAGCATGGCTTTCGACCAGATAGAAGTTGCCTGACTCAGCTCTTGCAGCACTATGACTGGGTGTTGAGGCAGTTACTCAACAACTCAAATGTGAATGTAATATACCTTAACTTTGCAAAAGCTTTTGATAAAGTCGATCATGGTGTGATATGCCACAAACTGCGTGATATTGACATAGCTGGAAAACTTGGAGAGTGGTTACATGACTTTCTGAAAGATAGAAGTCAGGCAGAAGTGGCCAATGGAGCCACCTCAATGAAAACAAATAGTGAGTGGTGTTCCACAGGGCACTGTCTTGGGACCACTGCTTATCATAGTGGTCCTCTCAAATATGTCCTCAAGTGCCCGGATAGCCACCATTGCTAGCTACACAGACGATACGAAAGTCTCGCAGAAAATACAGAACTCCAGCGATGTTGCACACCTGCAGCAGGAATTAGACTCAATTTACAGATTGGCTGAGGATAATAATATGCAGTTTAATGCTGAAAAATTCCAAGCCCTGTGCTACCAGCATCCAAAACTGAATATAAAATTTACAGGGTCCACTGGTCCACAGGGGATTACAATCCCAGAGCCTAAATCAGTGAGGGACTTGGGTATTGATATGTGTAATGATACTTCTTTCCAAGTGCACATTACCAGGATGGCGACAAAATGTAGACGACTGGCTGGATGGATCCTGAGAATGTTCAGAACCAGAGAAAAGGAAGCCATGATGGTCCTCTGGAGGAATTCATCCTCAGCCACCTGGATTACAGCTCCCAGCTATGGTCACCCAACAGTGTGAAATTTACAGCGGACCTTGAAGCAATCCAGCAAAGCTTCACAAAGAAGATCGTCTCATTGCAACAGCTCAGCTACTGGGAAAGGCTGAAATAGCTACGACTCTACTCTCTGGAGTGAAGGCAGGAGAGATATGCAGTAATATACATCTGGAAGATCCTGGAAGGAATTGTACCAAATTTTGGCATTGAAAGCTACACTAATACCAGAACGGGTTGACACTGCACAGTGCCAAAGATCCCAGTAACGCCATCATGCTTCAGGACCAGTTACTGTAACAGCCTGGGTTTCAGGGACCCACAGCTTTTTCATATTATTCTAAAGAACCTGAGGGACCGACACAAAGTGGATGTAGGTGTTTTCAAATCAAAACTGGACCTTTTCCTGTCGAGAGTTCCATTCAGAACAGGTTTGAACATTTTAATAAACCGTTTTTCTTTTATCTTTCTTCCAACCTCACTTGTGTCATGTAGATTGTGGAAAGGAAAACTTTCTTCTAACTCTTCCAAATCTTTCTGCTAAAACTGTATTGAAACCATTTGTGGGGAATTTTCTTTTTTATTAGATACATCTTTGCTTAATGACACAGAAAATAAAGTATGAACAAGTAAAACTTATTCTGAAGCTCCATCTCATTCTTGAACTTATTCTGAAGCTCCATCTCATTCTTAAACTTATTCTGAAGTTCCATCTCATTCTTAAACTTATTCTGAAGCTCCATCTCATTCTTAAACTCATTCTGAAGCTCCATCTCATTCTTAAACTTATTCTGAAGCTCAATCTCATACTTGAACTTATTCTGAAGTTCCATCTCATTCTTAAACTTATTCTGAAGCTCCATCTCATTCTTGAACTTATTCTGAAGCTCAATCTCATTCTTAAACTTATTCTGAAGCTCCATCTCATTCTTAAACTTATTCTGAAGCTCCATCTCATT
>NC_068985.1:22608684-22610008 GCF_001194135.2 Octopus bimaculoides
TTCTTAAACTTATTCTGAAGCTCCATCTCATTCTTAAACTTATTCTGAAGCTCCATCTCATTCTTAAACTTATTCTGAAGCTCAATCTCATTCTTAAACTTATTCTGAAGCTCCATCTCATTCTTAAACTTATTCTGAAGCTCTATCTCATTCTTAAACTTATTCTGAAGCTCCATCTCATTCTTAAACTTATTCTGAAGCTCCATCTCATTCTTAAACTTATTCTGAAGCTCCATCTCATTAGTGTATCATTTCTGTTGAATACATTTGTCCTAAAAAAATAAATAATAAATAATAAAAAAAACCAATGCAGCATGAAATGCTTCCACTGGTCACACACCACAAGCTTCAATGGAACTTACTGACGCAAGCCAGCATGCTTGCAGCATTACCACAGGTGATGCCAAGGCTAAGGTGTTGGGAAAGCCAAGCATCCCTACAGACACCTGACACCTTGGTGAGGTTAGCTACCAATCGCTGTCCTTTTAATGGAGCCATCTTTAGAATAAATAAATTAATAAATAAATAAATAAATAAATAAATTTAGTGTTTTAAAACCTGATTAAAAAAAAGCATATTTGTTGAAATTTTTGTATTGTTAAAGTCCAACTGTTATCATCAATCATTGGGGGTTCATTTGAATAATGGCTTATTTACTTGAGCGAAGGTCAAATAGTGTACATTTTTGCGTCATATCATCTTTACTATTTCCCACTTGAATTTTGTTCTGTTTGGTTTGAAATAACATGATAAAACTTAAAAGATGCTTTTTTTTTTTTTTTTTTGTAATTAACATTTGTCTATATATGGAAAAAAAATATTCATTCCATAATCATTATCCTTGTCGTTATCATCATCCCCATCATCATCATCATCATCATCAATGTCATCGTCATCACTGTCATCGTCATCGTTGTGATTATTGTCATTGTTGTTGTTGTCTCGTCATCATCATTGTCGTTGTTGTCATCATCATCATCATCATCATAATTTTACATCTCTGTTTTAAGTGAGCTTCTTCTAGCATATTGACAGACCGGTCACTGGTCAATCTTATATACACAAGTACTATAATCTTTTTAGGATCTCCCAAAAAAATTTTTGCTGAGCCTTCTGATTCTTTTAATGTGCTAGTTTCCTGGTATTAAATTGATATTAATTAATATCGAATTTTTACCATATTATGTTAATTAACCACATAATCACATTTCTCAAAGTTGGTAAATTCAAAGCAGAAATTATTTTCTGCAGAGATATTTTCCGGATTCAGCGCACCAAAACTAAGACTTTTGAATTTTAATCTTTATAATGGATAGAATCACAT
>NC_068985.1:22610460-22610945 GCF_001194135.2 Octopus bimaculoides
GATGTTTGTACATTTACAGATTTTTATTAATGTCACATATTAAATAAAGCGCTTTTCACCTAGTCGTGTAGGATTTTCAAATTGTTTTGAGAAGACCTTGCGGAGGGTCTCTTTATATAGTTTTATTGAGTGTGTAGGGGTGGAGAGAGGGATACATAGGATAGTAAGAGAGGGTGAGGAAAAGTGAGAGAGAGAGTGTGTGTGTGTGAGTGTGTGTTTTTTTGTGTTGGTGTGTGTGTCTGTGTGTGTGCGTGTGTGTGTCGATGGGAAAGAGAAAAGAAGAAAATTGGGTTCATAGCTGGTTAGATCAGAAGATCTACGAACATTCCACAACATCCTCAACACACTGCACCCATCTATCCACTTCACAATAGATACCAACTACAACAAACTCCCCTTCCTAGACATCAACACCAAGATACACAACTCCATCGTTACAACAGACATCCACTACAAATAAACCGACACACACCAATATTTAAATT
>NC_068985.1:22611203-22617330 GCF_001194135.2 Octopus bimaculoides
AAAACAAAGAAAACATCATCCCTTTCATTAACACACACAACCCTACAATCACCAACATGTTTCACATTATACACTCAAACCTACCAATAATCCAACAAAGCCCCAAAATGGAAAACCTACTAAACAAACATTGTATAAAAAACAGTAAACGCCAAGAAAAAAACTTAAAGAAACACCTAACAAGAGCAAAATTCTCAGCAGAGAATAAAACCGAATTCTATGTAAAAGAGTGTGGAGATGGTAGATGTGGAACCTGCAGCAACCCCATCTACAAATATATAGAGGGGAACAAACAGATAAAATTTAAGAGTCGTCACACATTCAAAGTAAATGCAGACATGAACTGCAAGACGCAGAATGTAATATACTGCATGAAAAGTGTTTTATTTAATATGTGACATTAATAAAAATCTGTAAATGTACAAACATCCAGATTTCTGAGTACCTTAATTTTTTTTTCTATATAATTTCTGTACATCACCTCCAAACCTTCCAATATATATATATATATATATATATATATATATATATGTATGTATGTATGTCTACACACACACACACACAAATATTTATATATGTATGTATGTTAAATAAAATGAGACAACATATCCAAGTCAGTGTTAAATTTCTAGGACATTTATAAAGAGAAATGTAGTCTTACAGCTGTTTCAAGGATATGAAAGATATCCTTTCATCAGAGACGATATGAAAGAGTTAAATAGAGGGAAATTTCACACAGCTTTTGCTTTGTTGTCTCATTTTATTCAACATATATATGCTCATACATGACCTGAATTAGACCCCCCCACTCATACTGTTATCAAACCAGGAGTCCAGCTATGGTCTTTCTGTAGCACTTACATGGCCTTACCTGCCACCTTGGGTCTTCTGGATACCAAAACCTCTCATAGGTTAGTTGAAATATGTTTGTGGCATATTTCAACTGCTAAAAGGAAAATTCACTGCAGTTATCATGGAGGAAATTTTCTCTTATGGTAAAATGGTGTAAAAACATCATATCTGCCCAGTGATACTATCTATCAGGATTCCCAGACACCAGTGTTTCTAGCTCCTTAGCTGTTATCAATGGGAAATACCTAAGAGAGGTAACTTTGGACAGACAGACCTTATTAAAGCTTATAGCTTTAGCTAAAATGCAGTCAACAACATTGACTGATTTGTGCCTATAAATTGCCAGATCATGGGAATCACAGTAATATTAGTGCAAAACAGTGTTTAGGCATAAGCAAAGTTTATATTAGTTAAAATACGTTCATGACATTTCAACTGCTAAAAGACAAATTCACTACAGTTACTGTGGAGAAAATTTTCCCTTATGATAAAAAGGTGTAAAAACATCATATCTATCCAGTGTCCGCATCTATCAGGATTCTCAGACACTGATGTCTCTTGCTCCTTAGCTGGGTTCCATTCTTTACCAAACACCAGACTGCAGCCAAGAAATTGGAGTAAATTTTGTTCTGGAAGATCAATCCTGAAGTCAGAAAGCGCAATTTGAAAAGATAGTGTCTTCAACAAAAGCATCAAGTTTTAACTTCTAAAATCCTGGATCTAACCAATAGTGTTGTACATCATGAAGTTTCATATTTGATACAAAGCAGGGTAAACACTTTAGTTCAAGGAGACAACCTCTGTCTTCCCTATGATATCATCTTGATATCCATGAATACAATACCAAAAATGAAAAAGAAATAGAGGATACATGGACTCCGTGAACCACAACAAAGATAGTCTTTCTAGGAGAGCAGTAACTCAAAAGGAAAACTGATACCAGACTGAGGAGGTAGTTTAACCCTGAAGAAAAGTCTTTCTGGTGCTGACAGCCTTATAAAGGCACTTAATCCATGCTACGAAGTTGCATGCAAACAACTATAAATCCATGTCAAAATAAAATATACAACAGAGATTGATAGTTTTCTCTTACTGTATGTAAAATGATGAAAGACTGTGCTCAAACTATTTATCCCATGCAGCCATTGACAAAAGTGGTCATAAAATGAGGATGATGATGACGATGATGATAAAGACGACACCAATCCTGGTGATGATACATTGCTGCTGATGATGATAACGATGCCAATGACAACAATGATGATGATGGTGATCATCATGATGATCATGATGAGTATAATCAGATGATGATGATGATGATGATAAAGATAATGATGAGGAAATTGAGGAAGTGAAAGAAAAAGAAAACAAATATCAATAGACAATAATCAATATCAGAAAAAGGATGACGAACAGTTTCCAGTAAACCTAAAGAGGAAACTTAATCGATTGTATAAGAGCTTGTTTTATGTTAACCATTGTTTGTGATATTTTCTCATGCTTTATTACTCTTGCTGATTAAATTAGTTGTCTCTGCCTTAGTAGATCTATAATACTGATGCTTTATTATTATATTTGTTGATTAAAAGTGTTCAGCCTCTGCAGATATGTGATATGTGACTAGTCAGCCTAGAAACCTAATATCGCAGATACACAGATAGCATGTCTTGTAAGCTTCTTTCAATTGAACTTCAGCATTTGATTAGTGTTGAAGCCAAGGCCATTTCAAGTACATTGTGTTGTTCCTAACATTAGTAGTAAAAAGGGTGGTAGTGGAGTATTCGGCCCCAGGCAATTCTTTATTTTTATGGGAGCAGCATTTTTGGGCCTGCTGTATAAGGAAGGGGACAATAACCTCAAAGGCTACCCTGGGAAGCACACAATCTAGTTATACTACTGTCCAACATTTACATTTAAAGGCATGTAATTTCCACTTTAAAGGAATATTTGATGGTTACATTGAGGAGGTCACGTTTGTTTGAATACATTCTTCAAACAGTTTATAGAACTCCTGCTAGCACATTCGCTTAAAAGGCCAGAAATAACAACCAAATCTGCCTCAAATTAAGCCATACTATTGTCAGGAAAAGGGCAGGGCACACTGAGTAATGTAGACCTAGTGATATAATGTACCTAGAGAGAGATGGATCACTTTTAATCATAGATCTGCTCAGTCAGGGTTGACCAGGTGTTAAATTACAAGTTTTGGTACAGGACCAGTAGTTCTAGGGGTAGGATGTAGTTGATTACATCACCCACCCCTTCCCCAAATGCCCAGTTGAACTTATTTTATCGACCCCCAAAAGGATGAAAGATAAAGTCAATCTTGGTGGAATTTAAAATCAGAACATAAAGAGTTGGAAGAAAAGCAGCTAAGCATTTTTTCTGGTGGGCTAATAATTTTGCCAACCTTGTTACCTTTTTGTGTTAAATAACAATAACAATTGCAAGGCAGGAAGACTTGGAATATTTTGGAATCAGTTATGCACTTGATTCCTCAATTCTTAGCAGTTCTATATAACAATTGCACCATTATTTTAGGTAGTAGGCTAGGAAAAGTAAAAAACCTACAGGAGCTTTAAAAACAAAATAACTGAGCCATAAAAAATCAGAAGCAGTTTACAAGAAATTCATCATCATCATCATCATCATCATCATATCTCGGTTTTCCATGCTGGCATGGATTAGACAGTTTGACAAGAGCTGGCCAGCCAGTGAGCTGTCTAGATCCCAATTGTCTGTTATGGCATGGTTTCTATGACTGGATGCCCTTCCCAATGCCAACCACTTTATAGAGTTTACTGTGTGCTTTTAATGTGCCACTGGCATGAGTGCATTTTGCATGTCACCAGCACCTGTTGAGGTCAAGCCTGTATGTATGGATGGCTGTGATTTTACTTAGCTTGATGTGTCTTTTCATGTATAGCAAATTGCCACAACTCCCAGTCATAAATATGGGACAAGTAAATCCAAAGGAAGAATCTGAATCTTCAGCAAAAATAACAGAATAAAACAAAAATACCAAACATGTTGAGTGACTATATGAAAGCTGCCCTTTTGGCTCTTTTCATTCTAATTCAAGATGGCAGAGGAGACCCAAATAATGAGTTGGGTTGGATGATGCAATGTAGCTTATTTTGTTCAATTTATGCTGGTACTTAACTTTTTTTTTATTTCTCTATAAGATAAGGCTCAATTGAGGAAATGACTCACATTAAATTAAAAACAAACTAAAAGGGAATGTTGAGCACAATGCAAAGAAACAATCACCTTTAATAACATCACTAGAAAATTAGTATTGTACCTAATTAGAAAAGCAATTGATATTTCTCTAGATATTTCTGACGGTTTAGTTAACAAATGATGAAGAAGAAATATAAAGGTGTCCACGAGCATACTTGATGCAGTAAACTAAGACATTTTAATTTAATTTAAATTATGCTCTAAGTTATGAAAACAAATAATTTGCTAAATAACGAATTCTGGTGAAAAAAATATAAAAGAGCTAGGTAAGACAACTCTGATAGTCTTGTTTATTCAAAATTATTTTTGAGCCATTACTTTTTTTGATTTCTAGTGTGCATTTTCGCTTATTTTTCTTCTTACCCCCCTCCCCTTACATTTCCACGTGTAGTTTCTATTTTGTTTTTGTAATATATTTCTATTATATATATATATGAGTGTGTGTGTGTGTGTGTGTGTAAACTTTATTCACATGTAAATACTATTTCGTGGCTTTTATTGCTACCTAGTTGGCCTTTACCCATGTGCCAATACTTTATCTAAGTTAGCTGTCTGGAACCTTTATGCTGTCAGTTCTCTATCTCCTAGTGTCTCTTTGACATCCTTCAGTAAAGGATTTTTATTGCTAATCCTATTCACCTTCCTTTTCTCTTTTTTTGTCCTTCTACTTCTATAATCCTTTTTCTTTTTTTTTTTCAACTGGCTATTTCTTCTGTGGCTAGTTTTATAACTCATTTGCTAATCTCCAAGTGGCAATGTGAACAATGTAAAGGTAACAAGGGCCTAAAGATGAGCTAAGCTGGTTTTGTGTTAGTTACAACTTACGTAAACAGTTTCACTTTGCCATGAAACTTAGTAATCTGTGGTTTACCTGTTCCATTCCTTATTTTTATTTTTACTTTTATTTGCATTCTTAAGAACTTTAGTTGCTAAACCGTGAGTTGTAGGCCGACTGTCAGCTTATTGAACTTCCTTTCAATTATAATATTAGAAGAAGTATATAACTTACAAAGTTAATAAACATGTTTTATCACACTTTGTCAACTTTTTGTCATCTGTACTAGCTGTATAAATGTTTGAAGCTCACTAACTTCAGGCAGAGATAATTGTTGCTGTACTATTCTGCAAAACTAGCCTGAGCTTCAGTACTTTATCGCACACTTTGACTACCTCTATGATCTCATCCACCCATTTCTCTGCAAGAAGTATGCCCACACCAGTTATTACCTTCCAAGAAGATTTTATACTTATGTGTCTTGTCTGTGTGGAAGTTGGCTGAAGCTCCCACCACCTTATCTTGTGAATGCAACATGCATCAACATACCTCCGTTTAAGCATCTCAACAATCTCACCAAACCCACCTTTCAATGCGCCTATACTGACAAGGCCAACTCTGAGAACTGGAAAAGGGATGTGAAGGGAACATAGGAAGGGGAGATGGTATTCAGCACCTGAAAAGAAGGTTTCAATGAGCATTTGATAAGACATGTCACATCAGTTGTTCTCACTTTAATCTACCATCATTCAATCATGTTAAAATTGCCCCTTTTGGGAGTGAGTGTAATACAGGCATTGTAAATATAGGTGTTATTGCTGCAAACATAAAAGGGACAATGTTTAAATTAAGTAAAAAAAAAACCCAGCTATTGGTTAAAACAATAAAAAGAAAGAAAAGAAAAAAATAAGTAGATATAAACAAATACTCTTTTACTTGTTTCAGTCATTTGACTGTGGCTATGCTGGAGCACTGCCTTTTTAGTCGAGCAAATCGACCCCAGGACTTATTCTTTGTAAGCCTAGTGGATCTATTTTAAAACGGGGGCCACAGTATTTTCTTAACGAAACACTTTGAAACTTGGAACACTGGTAGAATGTGTCATATAAAACATCTTTTTCTCTTAGTCTTCTTAAAAAAAAAAGAAATCCCTAAGTTATTCCATGTTAAAGTTGTCGTATTTCTGTAATTTCAACCAATCACTGACGTCCATTCAGCCGATATACATTAAGTGCCGACTACATAAACAAACGATTC
>NC_068985.1:22618378-22636775 GCF_001194135.2 Octopus bimaculoides
ATATATATATATATATATATATATGTATATATATATGTGTGTATATATATATATATATATATATATATCATCATCATCATCATCATCATCATTGTTTAACGTCCGCTTTCCATGCTGACATGGGCTGGACGGTTTGACTGGGGACTGGTGAGCCAGATGGCTGCACCAGGCTCCAATTTGATCTGGCAGAGTTTCTACAGCTGGATGCCCTTCCTAACGCCAACCACTCCGACTGTGTGGTAGGTATTTTTACGTGCCACCAGCACGGGGGCCAGTCAGCAGCCCTGGCAACGATCATACTTACGTAAATGTCTGCAACTTCATCAGTGTGATCGTCATAGCAATATAATTTGCAGAACTATACATGAGACGTCCGCATGAGATTGAACATGTATATAGTTCTACCAATTACATTTGGTACTATATTTCAAAAGTCTTCGTTTTGGCATGCCAAATACCGGAAATAATTCTGCAGAAAATAATTCTCTGCAGTGAATTTTGCCGGTTAGAGAACATGGTTATTTAAATTTAAATAATAAGGGTGAAAAATGGAATATTATAGGTGGTCTTCTTCTAGCATAATGGATGTCCACTTAGTGGTCATCCCTTATATACATACATACATATATATATATATATATATATATATATATATATATATATACACACACATGTATATATGTCAATATTAAATGATGAATGTTATATCCGTTTTGGTGGATATAATTTCTTTATTTGTGAATTAAGGCTACCATTGGTTCCATGTTAATAAAAGTAGGAAAATATCCTAGTGTCTTAATTTTTCAAGCTAATCACATGGAGAAAAGTGTTCACCCTCATTTTGGAAAATAGAGCCTTGTTTGGTTTGCAGAATAAAACAATCAATCAAGGGACATTACTCTTCAGTGGCATCTTTTGTCTTTTGGGCAAATTGTTGTGTAGTCAATTTGTTTTCATTATTTTGTTTTTGTTCTGGGTGTGGTGTTCTTATACTTGTGCTGAGGTAGTTCGTCATTGGGGCATATTTCTTCTGAGTGTGGAGTTTGTGTGCTATGTGTGTTTAGAATTCACGTTCAGGAAAGGAGCTATCCTGGTGGGATCACCATTGCAGATGGTGGCTCTTCTCATAATGGTGGTGGTGGTGTAAAATATTGCTTGTGTATGCAGGGAGAGAAGGTTTCATTCCTAATGTTTAGGATGTTATCTGTTGATTGAATAATGTCTAATTTTTTAGTAATACAGAGTTCACATTTGGTACACCATCCTTTGTATTCTTTGGCTTTAGCAGTAATTTTCCAATCTATCTGGGGGTTGTTTATTCTACCTTCTTTCAATGTCCATATCATATTTGACAGGGATGTTGCATGTGTTTTTTTTTTTTTTTGTGTCTCTGAATGATGCTAGATGTTGTTTATATACCTTGCTTTAAACGAGTTGCTAGTCATTCTGATATGTTTTTGCTATTCCGTTGGGGGTCTGTGATCTTGGCCTTGTATAAAAGTTCTTTCTTGAGACAGTTGTTGTTTAGGGGGCAGTAGTTTGGGGATCTGATGTTGCATTATCTTTCAGGTGTGTTTCTAGTGTGTTTATGCTTATTGTCATTATCATGGACCCTATATTGGAAGGGGGGCAACTATAGCTAACTTTAACAGTACTTTTCATTATCAACACGCCATCACCACCACCACAGCTATCTGCCTCTCTCTCTCTCTCTCTCAATATAACTGCCTCCCCTGTCCATCCTTTCCCTTCAGCTAACTTTTTAACGACGTAATAAGAATTCCTTCCCCACCCCACCACATGTCATTAACACTTCTCTCTCTTTTTTCTCTCATCCTTTTCTCTTGTTCTTCACCTCTACCTTCAGCTGACCAGGTGTCCATTTGGCCTAAGTGTATTAATGTTAATCATCTTTCTCTGTTTCTTCCTCTACTCTTTCTTTACTCCTCTCTCTCTCTCACTTTTACTCCATGTCTCACTCATTCCACCTCCACTTCTCTAACTAACTAATGTATAACGGGCAAATGAACACTCATCAGTTCTGATACCACTTCCACAATGACTGTGCGTGCTAATCCAGTTCATAAAAAAGTATGAAAAGGAGAGACAATACACAGCCTTTACATAGTCTAACACCCACATTCAACGGTTTTGACTTAGCACCATTCATCTGAAGACAACCATCTAGGGATTTTTGTAGAATTTCACAGTAACTAGAAGTTTCCCGTTAATCTCAGACTCCTACGAATTCTCTACAGGACGTCTGCAACATGTGAACATATACCATCTCGATGTTTACTAAACATCTTTTGGTAATGTCTCCATGATTTCTTGAAGACCTACATCTCTTTTCTAAATACCAAGGGAGGCTCAACAAAATTGGAGCGCTCTCTCTTGTCTCCCTTCTTTAAGAATTGGGATTATCATTCAAGATTGCCATTGCTTTGGTGATTTTCCAGAAGTCAAAGCAATCTGGCATACACGAGTCAATAAGAAAATAGCTTCTATATTTAAGGTTTTTAACATCTTAGGCTGAATTTCATCCTCCTCATTGCCTAGATGCATCTTGTGTCCACCAGATTTTATTGTCACTGGATTTAGGAGATCAGCAAAGTGTTCTCTCCTGGTCCCAAGAATGTAATTCTCTGTAGATAGAAGAACCGTAACCAAATTGTAGGTGTGGAAGAAGGTTTCTCTTTATGCAGTTGGCAGAAGAAACTGTTGCACATAACAATCTCCACTCCATTTTCACATCCTCAGTTTGTTCAGGAAAGTCTATAAATTTAGATGCAATAGTCCCACATATTTATTTCTGATCCTACATCTGCCAGAGCTTCTCATTTTATCCTGGATTTATCAGTTTTTGTGAGTTCTCCCTGTTAGAGATAATCTCAGGTTGCAGACAATTAGATGGTGATCAGTTGGTATTTCAGACATTTCTTTACATGAATGTCCAACACAGAATCAAAGAGGTCCGTGACAATAACAAAATATATCAGTAACCTCTCCTAAAGTATCCCTACACCAGATATATTTATGGATATCCCTGTGTTCTCATAGTTTTCAAGGTGAACAATACCAAACCTACTACAAAACGTTGACCCTGCTATTGCTCTCTACTAGCTAACTTTGAACTATTAATTATTAATAAGATATTGTATATTTCTACCCCTCATGTGCAAACAGCTCACTGCTTTCCTTTATCCGAGATCTGAACTGTCAGATCTTTTCAGTTTGGCTGCCAATCTTCGAAAATTCAAAGTTTTGGCTATATTAATATAGTTTTCCAAGCTGAATTTCTGGAGATATTTCACTTTTATCAGAAAAAAAAAAAAAAAAATGTTATAGCATTTTATAATTTTCACTCAATCACTCAATCTCAGTATGGTCACAGTCTAATGACTGAAACAATTAAAAGATAAAGATAAAAGATTAGAGCTTCACCACATCTGCTGTTTACTTTTCAATTCTTCAAATCACTTACCCAGCCACATCTACATCTATCTATTTGCTCATGCATACAGACCTAATACTCATTGCATCTCCACCCTTAATATGGCTTCCCCTGACAAATATCAACAGTTATTTTTTTTTTCTTAATTTTCCTTTGTCTTATCTATCTTAACCCTGCTGCTTATCAGGTTTTCAAATTTGCATGAGTGTGTCACTTGCGCTGAAGTACATGAGCTAATTTTAACTTTTATGCTGCACACACACACACTACTCCATCTTATAATACCAGTACTGTTTTTGTTCCAGTCTTTATTACTATGTGTACCATTCATACAATTGTACCACTTAATCTGCCAAGATTTTTCTCCATCAACAACCCTCCATTCACTTTATCATTTACAACTTTTAGAACCATCTGTTTTGCCTCTTCCTCTTTCTTAGTCATTCATACTATTATCTTCTTATCTATTTAGTCAGTACCATCAGAAAATATTTCATAGCATTGTCCTAACCTGGAATGAAAGCATACAAACTCGCTTACTCTACAAATGATGCAATAATACTATTTCATAATTTTTGATATTACATACATTTGATTTAGTTATCCAGTTTCCTTAGGCTTTCATTAACATGCTCTGGCTTGTTTTACATCTATTTGACAGTTTTCACAAATCTGTATTCTGTTGGGAAAGTTTCTTAAAAAATTAACTAAAAACATCACATCACTTGATTAGGAAACAGTATCACAAGTTATGGTCAAACTGTAAAATATACTATTGTAATTGTGTTAGTATCTGGTGCAATAATCTACTTTAATTGAATGCTTAGCATATCTGAGAGTAATGAAATCTTATTGCAAACAATATAGATATCAAAATTTGCCACCACTAACATATCTCACTAATGCAAAAATACAAGGGGTTACTGAAAGGTTCCTGGCTTTAAGGGTATTGCGAAAGGCCTGGCTGGAGGCCCAACTTTCTGAGTTCTTTTACAGGGTTTAGAAAAACTGAAGACCACTGCAATAAGTGTGTGAATCAGAGAGGTGAATATGTTGGATAAAATCATAATTAATTGATCTGCCTGTATTTTCTTTTACTCAAAGCCAGGAACTTATCAGTACCCCCTCATATATATATATATATATATAAGGGGTTACTGAAAGGTTCCTGGCTTCAAGGGTATTATGAAAGGCCTGGTTGGGGTCTCAACCTTCCAAGTTCTTTTACAGGGCTTAGATAAACTGAAGGACCACCTCAAACGTCCATTCCTCCCTCCGGAACCACACTAGCATGTGTCACACCCATACAACTACCAAAGGTATGCAAATATGTATGTGCATGTGTATGTGTATACATACATCAGCCAAAAACATGCACACACCCATAAATGTTTTCCCAAACATGCATCCACTCATGTTTACACACAAATATAAAAATGTACACACACACACACCCATGTATGCTCGTCCAGACATACATACATCCAATTTTCACATTTATGCACAGATCCAAGAATGTGCATACTTACACACACACACACGTAACAGGCACTAGTGCCCACATATTCACACACTCAACCAGTAACACATACACATATTCATACATCAGGTATATATATGAGTGTACACACACACACGAGTCTTGCTTCTGCCAGCTCCAGGTGGTCCAAGAAATTCTTTTTTTTAACAGAACTGGGGTCATGGAATCATCAATCTTACTCTCGCAACATCAAGTGATCCACCTTGACCAATAGCAGCCCCTTAGTAGCCATCTTGGATTTCCCACGTGCCTCTGGTAATCTGAGCCTGAACAAACTAGACTTCTGTATGAAACTGTTTTAAATAATGCTACATGCTCCTACTAAATGTATCGAGTGCCTTTTCCTGTCGTTTGTCCACTCACTTGTGTGTGTGTATACATATTTAAGTATATAATTATAATGAAGAGCATTGAAAGGACAATGCCAATATGCTAGAAGTAGATGTCAAATGGCTACAGACCACTTAAATTTGTTCTCATTTTTGTACAAAGCCTTGAGAACAAATTTAGAGTGATTTGTAGACATTTGATGTCTACTTCTAGTGTATTGCCATTGTCCCTCCAGCATCCTTAATTATAATTATATACTTAAATATTAATTTTACCAATAATATGGTGTTTTTTTTATATGCTGGCCACTGGTATAATCCTTTTAATGATTATATCCTCAATTTATATTTATAAAAATGGAACATGTAAAAAGCACCCTTCGAACATGGCCGATGCCAGTGCCCCCAGACTGGCTCCCGTACCAGTGGCACGTAAAAAACACTATCCAGACAGGATTGATGCCAGGGTCACCTGACTGGCTCCCATGCCAGTGGTATGTAAAAAGCACCATCTGAACGTGGCCGATGCCAGTGCACTCTGACTGGCTCCCATACCAGTGGCACTATCTGAACATGAATGATGCCAAACCCACCTGACTGGCTCCTGTGCCAGTGGCACATGGAAAACACCCACTACACTCTTGGAGTGGTTGGCATTAGGAAAGGCAGCCAGCTGTATAAACATTGCCAGATCAGATTGGAGCCTGGTGCAGCTGCTGGCTCTCCAAACTGTCCAACCCATGCCAGCATGGAAAATGGACGTTAAACGATGATGATGATTATATATGACACACACATGAACATGCTGAAAAGTTCCTGGCTTTGGGTAAAAGGATCAGTTAATTATGATTTTATTCAGTCAACTTGCTGACCTTGAGCCAATATTTGAAATCTATATTAAAAACTGGGTTTGAACAGTATAAAACTTCAGGAACTTGAATCACACAATCTTTAATACTGACTTAGACTACAAACATTACATAGTTGAAAAACTTGTTACATGAGGAAGACATTCCAAAACAAGAGTCAACAGTCAGTTGAAAGTCAAACATGAAAAGTAATTGCAAGTAGAAAAATATTTTTAATTCTATCCACTTTTGTCAAGAAGTTGTCAGATTAAGAAGTTAATCCTTAACAGTATGTTTAAAGAAAACTATTGTGATATTTACTAAGTTATTCTCATTGGTTGGCATCCAAGTAAAATCCCCAGGCAAAATAAAAATGAAATAACCAATTCATTAACAAGCTTGACCTGCTAGTAACAGCAATCAAATCAAACTCATACACTATATAAAAACAATATTAAACATTGTAGTCCCTTACATGCAAAAATATGGGATGTTTTTTGTACTGTAATACTGATGATCACAGATCTATTTGATCAGAACCACATTTAAAAAACAAATCTCAGAAAAATATAAATCTTTAGAGACAGAATTTAATCTTTTTACTATTTGAAAAATTATGAATAATCTAGTAACATAACTTTATTAAGCTGATGCTTTAAGCATAAGATTTTATTTGAGATAACTTTAACCCTTTAACATTCAGATTACAATGTCAAATGTGATACTTATTCATTCACATTGTTTTGAATCATGTATTATCTTGTAGCTTCCAGTTTTCAATGATGTGATTGTTTATTTTTAGAATGACATTGAAGGGTAAGTGTAAGAGGTCAGAAAATTTGGGTCCGATATAGTCAGTTAAAATGCTAAAGGGTTAAACAGTAAGTTTGTATCATAGAACCATGGCAATCCTGTATATATTCTTTCCTGGTAGGAATAAGTATATCCTTCAAAGACGAGTTCCATTTTATCATCTCAATCCTACCTGAAAGATCCATTTCTGACATATATAAAAAGTCCTAGTGGTAGAACCAATTGTACGAGTTTAAATTTGTCAAACTAGGGCTAGTCTGAATGGTGTGTGTATGGTAGATGTGGTGGTGGTACTGTTGTTTATCACGCAACTTTGCAATAAGTTCCAAGTTGACAAATTATATCATTGTTTTGATGAAAATTGTTCATTGCTTGAAAAATATAGTTGAAGTTTAATAGAATTTAATATGTACGGAATGCATGAAGTGTCATTGTTGGGCCCAAAGTTTAATGAAGAGCCCACTGCAAGAGTTAGCTTAAAAGCTTTTAAGGTAGTGTATATATATATATATATACACACACACACGAGGGGTACCAAAAGTAACTGGAAACAAACATTCTCTGTGGGACAAGCCCATGTAGTTCAGGCTTCCGCCACTAGAACTCACTTGATGTGACCCTCAGCATCAGTCTCACAACTGGCATTGTCAACTGAGGTCATACTGCCATGTGGTGCTTCTTTGTTTTGCAATGTTTCTTCTCTCTGTCAATTTTTGAGATGGCTAAAAAAACTGAACAGCATGCTTCCATGAAATTCTGTTGGGGAGAATGGTGACCAAAACAGCTGCCTCAAACAGCTTACAAGGCCACTGCCATAAGCAAAACACAAGTTTATGAGTAGTTTTCACGCTTTTGATATGGCTCCATCAGTTTGTACCATCTTGAAGCAAAAGGAAGATTATTTAAATAAATTTAAAGGAAGTCACTTTCTAAAATTCAACTTGGTTACGAAGAAAAGATGAAAGTTTAATTGCACGCATAGAAAAACTTTTGACAGCTTGGATTAGCAATCAAATTCATAGATTTCATATCCCACTTAAGATATAATTTACAGTAAAGTAACTTCCCTTTTTAACTTGTTTAAGGATAAATCATTTGTAATGAGCAATAGTTGGTTTGATCACTTCAAAAAGGGATCCAAGGAGAATTACCTAGTGCAAATCAAAAAGCTGCAGGAACCTTTCCTTGCCAATTAGAAGATTTGATTGAAGAAGAAAGCTTTGTACTGTATCAAATCTTTAATGTGGATGTGACGGGCCTATTTTGGAAACGAATGCCTTCAAGGACTTTTACTGAGAGAAGAATCTTCAATGTCAGGACTCAAAGCTGTAAAAGATAGGATAACATTGCTTCTGAGAGGAAATTCTGAAGGGAACTGCAAACTCAAGCCCATGCTTACTTATCAATCTGAAAACCCCCATGCTTTAAAAGGAATTGATAAGACAAAACTTCCTGTAATCTGGAAGTGTAACAAAAACACTTGGGTGACAAAAACTCTCTTTGAAGATTGGTTTTCTAATCAGCTTGTTCCTGAAGTAGAATAATATTGTAAGGATAAAAAAAATTCCTTTCAAGATTCTTTTGATAATGGATAATGCCCCCAGTCATGCTGCATTTTTAAAGCATCATCATCAAAATATTAATGTTGCTTTTTTACCTCCCAGTGCAACATCTATATTGCAGCTTATAGATCAAATTTAATGCTTGTTATCATGAAATCTACCATGAAATGAAGAAAGTTTTTCAACAACTTTAGATAATTTTTTAACAAAGAAAACCAATGCAAACCAAATATCAAAACAAGAAACTCAACAAATGGAAATGACATGCGCTCAAGAGGCCGCAGTGACAGCAGACCCAATGGATACGAATTAAATTTCAGTTAAATTTTGTTTTATGTTTTTCTTTTTCTTCATTCAGTAGTTAGTGATTTAATAAAAAAATTATTCTCTTTAATATTGCTATTTAAAAAAAAAAAGTTAAGAATCAATTTCTTTAGTGAGAACGAATTAAAGGTATATTGTTTTCAATGGACGATAACCCACTATATGAAATTTTCACTTTACGAATCTAGTCAGGAATAAATTAATTCATAAACATGGGGTTTGCCTGTATATAAAATTGAAATTCTGTCTGCTTTTTTTCTCTGACAAAATGAAAGTAAAGACAGCAAATCTGTTAGAGTAGTCTCACCCTAATTCAGGGGAAGTAACACTGGAAGAAGCTTCAATAACAAAAACACCAGAGGTTTTTCTGCTATTATTGTTGAACTGTGGAATAAGTTTAGAAATGAACTTGAAGATTTCAAGCACCAAGTTCAGTTGAGTAATCCTGAGCAAGATACTTGTTTCACTGATGCTATATACAATGCATCTTTGATTGAAATAGATCAAATTATTTCTATGGGAGGTGAACCTATAGAAAATTTAGGTCTCCCGCTAATTGAGGGGATCTTAAGTTTGTTCACTGAAATAATGAGGGGAAAAGGATTTAAACTTAAGCTTGACTAAGGTAGGATTTCATATTATAAAGTGGTTGAGGGATTCAAAGTTCACTTCCCAACCATGTGATTTCAGGGTTGCTCCCTTGCATTGCATCTAGGGCAAGAACCTCCTACTATATAGCCCTTAACTGACCAAAGCCATGAGGGGATTCTGGCAGGGAGCTGAAAGAAGCCCATCAAATATTTGTGTGTATGAGTGTATATATATATATATATATATATATACACACGTGCATATTTCTTTTTGTCTTCATGTGTTGGTTGGTTGTAAATAATGTCACTATTTGCTTGCAGTCCACTGAAGAAAAAAAATGTTTGGGCTTCTTGAAAGAAACAAAGAAAAAGAAAAGTCTATTAATGTGGTGTCATTTGTTTCCAGTTCTCCATGGTAACTATTTGTTGGTCAATAAACTGGGAGATTACCTCAATTGTAAGTGGATTTAGTAGATGGAAACTGAAAGAAGTTTGTGTGTGTACATACAGACATACATATATCATCATCATCATCATCATTGAAAGTCTGTTTTCAATGCTAGCATAGGCTGGATGATTTGACAGGAGCTGGCAAGGCCAGGAGCCATTCAAGGCTTCATTGTCTGTTTTGGCATGATTTCCACAGCTAGATGCCCTTCCTAATACCAACCACTTTACAAAATATAGTGGATGCTTTTTACATGGCACGAGCACTGACAGGGTCACCAAATACTTTGTAAGACAAACATCCCTCAACTGGGAACAGGGAGTACTATTGAGTGGGTGTGGCTTTGTGCCAGGACAGGGATAGGTGTCTTGCTGTAGATTAGATACATGGATACCCAGTTGGAAAACAAAGGAGGATGAGTCAGAGGGTAAGATAAGGAGAGCTACAGTGAGAGAGATGATGTCAGGACATGCTCTCAAGAGACACTGGGGGTGCCTGAGAATGGAAGTGGACTGGGTGAGCTGGCAGGATTGAAGTGGTTGTAGCAAATGGAGAGAAATACAAGAGACTAGGAGCAGATATGTGAGGGCACTGAAGGTGATAAGCTGGTAAGTGAGGTGTTAATGATGGAGAACAGCACAGAAAGGAGATGATTGGTGGGGAGATAATGGGAAATGGAAGTGTTTTGGGGTGGGGGAACTGAGGAAGCTACCAGATATTGTATGTGCCTATTTTGCTTTTAAGTGATAAAGAAGTGATGGGTGTCAGAGAATGAAATGTGTGAGGGGGGGTGAAAGGTTGATGGGGCAGAGAAGATGGCAACAGGAAGGGCAATCAGCCATTGAAGACTCAACTTACTCTAACCCATGCAAGCATGGAGTAGATAAAAAAAACAGTAACTTCCACTTTCTAGCATTTATTATTTACATCAATGTTAGTAAATTATTACTTACATCAATGTTAGCTGTTTTGAGACAGACTTAGCAGTAACCTCCATGGTTCTACGATACAAATTTTGTGTTTTTGTTGTATAGTAAAACTAACCTCCAGGTGAAAAGTGGTAGTAGCCAGCCATTATAAATAGATGGCCATGTCTGTGCTGATATTGTAATTATACTGCGATACTGAGTGGATGTTATAACAATCCAGCCTTCTGAGGATAACAACATTGTATGACTGGGAGTCATACAGTGCCAGATAGAAACATTCTATCAACAACTTCGGACTATAACAATATCAATCAGAGCGACAACCATCGTCAAAAGACATACAGTGGCAATGAGGAAAAACAAATTTACACGGATTGAAAAAAGAAAAAAATTCAGAGTTTAAATAAATTCACACAGAAAAATACCTAGACGAAAATAAATAAATAAAATTCTTGTTGTGCAAACTATTGAAAATCATAAAATATGGAAGAGCACAATCGCAACGTCGCCAATGCCAGTGGCACATAAAAGCACACACTACACCCTCAGAGTGGTTGGCATTAGGAAGGGCATCCAGCTGTAGAAACATTGCCAGATCAGATTAGAGCCTGGTGCAGCTGCTGGCTTTCCAGACCTTAGTCAAACCGTCCAACCCATGTCAGCATGGAAAACAGCGTTAAACAACGATGATGGTAGACTTGTTAGCTGGAATAGTTGAGTTGCAAAAACAGCAAGGATTGCAGCAGCAAATGTTGCAACTAATGAGGTTATTAACGCAACTGGAGAATACATTTTCACCTGACCATGAAGCAAGTTCCATAAGTGAATTCAGATATGTTCCTGAAGGAGGAGTAACCTTCGAGGCTTACCTTTGAAGATTTCAACTAATTTTTGAAAAACAATGTCAGGATAGGATGCATGAAATGAAAATGCATCTAGATTTAAGAAAACTAGCAACAGTAAAGCATGAGAAGTATAGTAATTTCATATTGCCAAAAAAAAGCGTAGTGGGTGCTTTTCTGTGCCACTGGCACAGGGGCCAGGGGAGCTGGCATCGACCACAATCAGATGGTGGTTTCTACATGCCACCGACACAGAAGCCAGTCAAAGCAGCACTGGCATCGGCCACGTCCAGATGGTGCTTTTTATGTGCTACCAGCACGGGGCTCACAACTACAATTTCCATTTGATTAGATTTTGCTGTTGATGCACTTGACTCAGTAAGTCTCCTCAAGCACGGCATGTCGCCCTACTATCCAACGTACTTTTGAGTGGGCTGGCTATGCAATAATGGTGAAGGTTACAGCTGTGGACTTGCTTTATTTGCCGGGTCTTCTCAGTCACAGCATACCTTCAGAGGTCTCGATCTTTTGTCATTGCCTCTGTTGAGGCCAAATGTTCGAAGGTCATGCTTCACCACCTCACCCCACGTCTTCCTGGGTCTCCCTCTACCCTGGATTCCTTCCACTGTTTGGGAGTGGCACTACTTCCTATATATATATATATATATATATATATATATATCTATAAAAAGATGTGGGGTGATTAAAAGAGATTGATTGTTAAATAAGAAACTAAAAGAGAAAATGTATAGTGAAACTGTACATCTCTCCCAGCAAAAAGTGGTAGTAGCCAGCCACTATAAATGGACCAGTAGCCGGTTGACAGTACATGTAGACAGAGTGCATGTAGACGATAGTTGTGCCTGTACTGATATAGTAATTATACTGTGATACTAAGTGGATATTATAACGATTCAATCTTTTGATGACAACAGTACTGTATGACTGGGGGAGGGGGGGGGTTACAGTGCCAGATAGAAACTTTCTATCGACAACTTTGAAAGATAATATCTGTCAGAGCAACAACAGTCATCAAAAGACAGATACAACAGTGGTGAAAGACTGCTTGACAACAGTTTTAAAGAGATCTAAATTAAAACCTGTCAATATTTCATGTTAATATATATTCCTAACACCAAATCAATGAGTTATTTTGCTAAATTCTTCATTATTTTAAAATCAATTGCAACAGAATATATTTCAACAGAAATATTGTAATAAAAAGGTTAATCCTTTCAAAAAAATTCCAATTTTTTTTATAGTATGAAGTCTGAAATGCACTATGCAAATGTTTTTTTATGGTTTCTAGATGAAAAATGCTAGTATGCAGATACAAACTTGGGAACAATTCAGGAAATTGGCTCTGAAATTTTCATTGATATTAACCCTAAAAAATGCACTCCAAAATTAGTTTCTAGCCCTACCAACCTAATCTTTCCTTCTCTATAAGGAATTAGATTGGGAGTCGATGCTGAAATAATTTTTGACTGATGAAGGGCAGTCTTAGCTACACTGAGTATGTGTGTACATAAGATCAAGAATTTATGAAGTCTAGCATTTGCAGTGACCTCTAGGGTTCTAGTTGAGGAATGTTCACATTTAGGAAGAATGGGATGAGATGTTTTCTTGATATGTGTAGTTATTGCGTCTTTGTGATGATGGTGATGAAAACAAGATCGAGTTGACTCTGCAGGAGGATGTTTTTGTGGTCTGTTCATGGAATCAGTCCAGAATTGTCACAAGGTGACTACACTGCATATGGTGACACTTGGGTGCAGAAGGTTAAGGGGGGAATTAAAGGTTGTATCATCTGCATAGTAGTGAGCATTGGTGACAGCAAGTCAGTCAATGAGGAAAGAAAATTGAACCTAGGGGCACACTAGAATTGACAGTCAGGGTCACAGAAAGCCCCACACACTTGTCAGCTCATGCTGTGAAAGAGCAATCCAACAGGAAGCCATCAATCCAAGGGACAGTTAAGGTCATTGATAATTTTCCTAAAATTTTGCTGATGTTTAGAGCAAATAACAAATTTACAACTGAAAGCTTATTGCTCAGAGATTTTTGTCACTATAATCTCTTTTAGATAAAAACTTGCTCTAGACAAAACTAATAGAATAAAAAAAGTAAAAATCCCAGGTGTCTGCCTTATGGAGGTAGCAGCCGACAGGAGATGAAGAATTTTCCTGGTTTGATGAATAGTCAAGACAATTGTAGATTAACAAGAATATAGGTCTTTGACAGATCAAGCTTTATGAAAACCATACTAGTGGTCATTAAAAAAACAAACACTGAAAGGATGGTGATACTTCTACCACACAAAGTAGACATTTCTGTTGAGTAGCACAGAAACTCACAACTAATTTCAGAAAATTATTCAGAAGTGGAAGGCTAATGCTCAGGACAATTTTTAAGGTTTTTAAGACTTGTTAGGGAATTATCAAATCTGGCCAAATGTTTGCAACAAAGTACTCCACTAAAAGACACTCATGAGCCAGGCTGTGGTGTCAAATAAAGCAACAGGTAAATCTACTGGTTCAGGTGTGCCTTTCATTCTGTTTCCTGTCTTAACTAGCATATTGCCCAACTTCTTGAAACTCCCTCTCTGATCCTATTCACTTGCAAATATTCAAATTGAATATCAACAACAATCTTAACAGCCTAGGAAGGGCTATAATGCTCATGGATACAACTACACTTAAGTATGAAAAAAAATCTACTGTACTGGGTTGAATAGAAACAGTCAATTGCAAAAGACTCAGATTGATAAATTTAATTACCAACATTAATCTAAATTGCTTATGAATTACAAAGGGGAAACAACTATTTTTTTTTTCCAAGTCCCAAATTGTTTCTTGTTGAAAATAGCATAATCAAAATGACACATGAATACTAAAATGCAATAGCCAACACAATATGTGCAAAAATATTTACATTTAGCAGCAGGTATTATTTAAATGTGTAAATGAAAACAGTTTAGCACTTGTTTAAAAAAAAATCTGATTTGCAATTTAAAATTTCTAATAAGTATTTTTCTTTTAAAGTCTTAAAAAAGTGGGGAAAAAAATTGGCAGAATTTAAGAAATTATGCATTTTGATAGCTTAATACTATGAAAAAACAACAATCTTAATGATTTACAAATCATTTTGCTAAAAATTAACAAGGTTTCCAAAATTTCCAATTCACTGATCCACTTCGACTTGCATTCTTTAATCAAAAGAGACAACTCTATATGAATTGTCAATAGGATAAACACCAAAACTTAAAAACAGATACTATTTTTCTGTGTTGAACTAATTAAAAAATCTAGGACCGTCAGAATCTGGCTAACTACTGAATGACAATTGTGAAAAAATAGTTCGACACCATAAATGTGAATTATATTTTATTCATAGAAACTATATACTAAATTCTAAAAAGAAGTTATCTCAAATTCCTTATTCTAAACACTAATATGCTTTCGTAATAGTTATATTTAACTGGGGAAAAAAAATGAACTTTGAGTAAACTGGTTTATTAAAAAAAATAATTTCGAAACTTTCAAAGTCACTATATTTCTATAAAAAAATTTTTCCAGATGTTAAAAAAAAATAAAAAAGCCGAAACAATTTTTTTTTGTTTGTTTATATTAGAATCCCCCTTTAATTTAGCTGAATTTCTCCAGTATTTTGCTGATTTCAGATAATACTCATACATGTACTACAAAAGAAAAATTTAAAAACACAGCCAAAATTAAATAAGAATTCGTCACCTTTCAGGTAAGATATAGTTCGGAAATTTTAAAAAGTCAAAATGCCAAAAATATCGGTCTTTATGAAATTTTGTACAGTAAAATAAAAATACAGCTTCTGTCAGAACCTGTCACCAACCACAAACACTCAGCATTTTCAGGCAATTAATCATTCATAATCAGAAATGTATCACTATTTTCTGTGATGTTTAGGTGGTTTCTGTGCATATTCTATATTTACACTTTTCAGATGAGGCAACATGATTAATCTAGTTGTGCCATTGACAATTTAGGAATTTCTGCTACTTCCATGAAAACTCTGGAAAATAAAAATATAATATATATAATAAAACAATATATATATATAAATTACTACAAACACACAAATCCTAAAAATATTGCACACAAAATCTTTAAAATTTTCTAATCAAAAAGTATCTTTCATAGGCACAGGCACGCTTGTGTGGTAAGAAGCTTGCTCCCAACCACATGGTTCCAAGTTCAGCTCCATGCATGGCACATTGTGCAGCTGTCTTCTACTAAAGCCTCAGGCTGACCAAAACCTTGTGAGCGGATTTGGTAGATAGATACTGAAATATCTCTCTCTCCCTCTCTGTGCGCGTGCATGCGTGCGTGTGACTCCACTGCTTGACAACTGATGGTGTGTTTGTGTCCCTGCAACTTAGCGGTTCAGCAAAGAGCAATAGAATAAGTACTAGGCTTAAAATAACTCCTGGAGTCGATTTGTTCAACTAAAACCCTTCAAGGCAGTGCCCCAGCATGGCCACAATCAAATGACAGAAACAAGTAAAAGATAAAAACAGTCAGAGAGATTACATTATTACATGCTCAAAACTATCCTCATTTACATTCCAATAGGAACAAGAGTCATTACTTCATTTATTAGGTTGTGTGAGTGACAAAGTAGCATTTGTAACTGTATTTCAGAGTCCCAAGCAGTTCCAGTTTTTTTGTCAGTAATTATGGCCTTACATCAAAAAGATATACAATAGGCTTCAGCAAGTTTCAGTTTGTGGAAATTCACTAAAAATCTGAGTGAATATATGAAGATGGAAACTGGCGGACAGAAGGCAAGTAATGGTAATAATGGAATTTAAGTAGATGGAAACTCAGTAATGATCAACATGATGCTATGCTAAAAGTTACTTATCCAAAGTGCCATGCAGTGTATTTGAATCCAAAATACTGAGCCACACAGCCAAGCCAACTACCAGTTAAAAAATATATGTTAGAGTCACAATAAAATGTACCCTGTTGTCATCATAATTTGGTGTGTGTATTCCATGCTGGCATGCACTGGATGGTTTAGCAGGACTGCATCAAGCTCTAGCTTTGGCTTGGTTTCTGCAGGTGGATGCCTTTCCTAATGCCAGCCACCTTACAGTATGTATTAGGTGTTTTTTAGTGTCACTGGCACTAGTGAAATCAAGTAATTTGAAAGACAAGAGAAGGAAAAGGCCCCTCGACTGTGGGACTGTATGAGAGAGGGGGTGGTGGGTATATTTGATAGAGGAATGCACATGTTGCAAGGATAAAGTATGATAGAGGAACAAACACAGGTGTTTTGCTAGATGAGTTACATCATAAAAGAGTAGGTGTTGAGTCACTGGAAAAACTGAAATGGTGGTCATGATTTGTCAGAAATTAGGGAAAGGGAGGCAGCAATAGAAACTATGCCAAAAACAAACTGTACAAACAGGATATGGACTTGGAAAACTGCATTGCAAGCTACCTGTCCAGGAAGACAGTACACTGAATAAGAAAAGATTGAGTAGAAAGAATGATCTAACCACAAACATTCTCGTGTGCCAGTAGCATGGTAAAATGCCCCCAGTCTATAGTAAGACCTGCACTAAGTTGGCTGGTTTTCTGTGTTGTCGTTGCTGTGAGTCAAATGACAGATTATGTTAACCCTTTCGTTACCACATTTCTAACCAAATTACACCCCTTATGTGTTTCAATTAATTTTTAACATAATCATAAATCTAGGGTGGTTTCATTAAACAACTTTAACTTTTTTATTTATCAACATATTAATGTGATTTTTGGAAGATAATTTAACAAAAGGTTCTCAACCAATTCTATACCAAAATTTTTGTCACAAAGTGACTTTAATTACAGGTAAATTCAACAAAATATAAAATTATTAAAATTTTTGTTCAAACATCGCTATAGAAAATGGGTTATTAGCTAATATTCAATTGGGTATACAACAAAATATTATTATAGAAGAGTTGTGCACATTACTGGATTCATTACTGTCTCTTTTGCCAGTATAAAATTAAAATCCAGAGCAGTACCCAGTATTTGATTCACAAATCTTTTCCAAACTTTGATCCCCCGTTTTGTGGGCTTTCCTGGCATATACTGTCGAAAACGCACTCGGCCTTTATAGCCCACCATATCCTCATCTATAAACTGTTTTATATGTGCTTTGAACACAGTCAATGAGGGGTCTTATTTTAAATAAGGGATCAAAGTCTGGTTTTCTACGTACTGGTGTACTGCTTGTGTCTCTTACATGTAGATATTGAGTCAATTTTAAAAACCGTATCCTCGTCATTATACTTGAGACATATTAGTCTCCAAAGGGTTCATCACTACTCCAGTAATTTGTTATTCGAGGTAACTTTCTAATGCCCATAATAATATTTACGGCAAAATATGCTTTAATTTCATTCAAGTTTATGGGAAACCACAAACTATCCTTTTTTACGCTTTGTTTATGCCGTAATCAATTCAAATAGGTACTTCGGAAAAAGCAAAAAGAAATAGTCTAAAGCTTTACTCTCCTGGGTAAGACTGTGACTTGGTCCAGTTTCTTCAGAAAAATCACTGAAAAAAGGAGTTTTTAAATTTTCACTCCATTCAGGTACTAATTCATTCTCTTTATCGCTATCATCGGAGCTCTCGGATTCACTGCTTTCATTTTCGGAAAATGAAAACTCAGATTCATTATCAAATAC
>NC_068985.1:22636848-22668140 GCF_001194135.2 Octopus bimaculoides
CCACGTGCTTTTTTTTTTTTTTTTTCGGTTACAGAGTTAGATTTATCAAGGTCTTCAACGGAAAATCCTTCGAATTCTGACTCGATGCTTGACAGAATAAAATTCGTATCCATTTTTTTGTCAGGATTACAAATTTTGAAAACACAACAGGAACAAATTTGGAAAAAAATCTCCCAAAATTCACAAAATTAAAATAACACGTTGATCGTCGTACAAAACTATAGCTGAACTGTTTACACAAATAATCACGTGTTTTCACGAATGTACTAACGAGATTTGCTCGGATATTCTCATTTAAATATGAATAGGTGATTAGGGGCGGTTTTGGGCGGCTTGGTCACATGAACCAAAATTTTTGTTCGGGTGGCTTTGGGTGGTTTGGTAACGAAAGGGTTAAGATACAACTAATCTTTGTCAGCATGGAAAAGTGGACATAAAATTATTAAGTTAAATGAAGAAAATCAGTTTTAAATAGACACTCTCTTTAAACAAAATTGTGTACAAAGTAAATATCTCTTCCACTCAGTTACACACAAAAAGAAAAAAAAAAAACTTACTCATTTGAATATTTATTATAAACTTCATTGACTGCATTGAATACAGGATGTAACAACATATAATTAAGTTTCTTAGCCATTTTCTTTGCTTCTTCTTCAGAATAACCAGAGTGATGAGTTAGTATAGCATTCTGCAATTTAGATGGAATTTAAAAATTATGTAGTGCAAAAAATAAACAAACAAAAATAAATCTTGCAAAAGATATATGGTAACTAACCCATTCAAGAGCCTCCATCTTTAATGCCAACCACAAACAGCCAGCTGCCTTCAAAGACTCTTTTTCATAAACAAAACTGTAGTCCAGAAGTGATAATTCAAGTATGTAACGGGCTAGTGTCAGCGTTTTGGTTTCAAAATTAGCAACCTACAATGTTTAATAGATCACATATGAGAAGACAGGAGAGAAAAAAAAAAAAAAGTAAATTATAAAAGAAAACATCTAGCAATAACTTACCTTACAATAGCGCCGAAGAAATCGATAAGAGAGAGGGATACCCAATCGAAAGTCCACAGCAACAAAAATTTTCTTCTCCATATCAAATAGTTTCTCCATTGAATAAGCATTGTCACACATATACAAGAAATCATCACATTGTGGAAGAATGCGTTCCTGTTGAGAAAAAAAAAGACTTGAATTAAATTCAAAATATATTCTACAGTTAACACGTGACAGGTAATGTTTCATCAGCCCCATACATACACACAGTCTATTTGCTTAATGCAGTCCTCATGACAACTACATGCGTTAAACCACTGGACAGGAAAAGGTGAACTGTTTTAGGGCTGCTTCCATATACATGTACAACATCAATTTTCCAAAACCTTTCTTTCCAGATTATTGATTTTACCAAAATAGGGACAGTCACCTTGTTAACACACTAAAATGTACTTGAATAATTAAATGAAATTATAAGTCTCAGGCCATCAGTGTATAGAAAATTGGTGTTGTACCTGTGACTGATTTTATAGAAGGTACTCAAAAAGAATTAAAAGAGCTTAGTCCCAGGTCAGCTCTGATTGGTCAGATATTCCAAGATATTCTATCCATGAGTATCCAGTCAGAGCATAATGTATCTAGAACTAAATCATCCAATGCATTCCTTTTAAGACAGCGAGGTAAAAGAAAAAATATGCCTGAATGGAGATTCAATGTGCTAAACAAGAGTGACAAGTGGACTAAAATAGTAAGCTAAAAACAAGATATGGGAGCAGGTTTTGAAAAGGAAGGGATAAGAAAATTCAAGTCAAATAGCTCCCAACATGCTGCACATATTAGACATATTTAAAACATACACTTACATCATATTTACAGGCAATAAACATTGCAGCAGTCCCGACAAGTTGAAGATGTGCACGTTTGATAGTGACTTTAGAGAGATACGTATCAACAAGCTTGACAGCAAGGTAGAGTGTTTCATGATGTAATTCAAAGTTGGTCTGAACTTCAACCAACCAGTCCATAAGAATGGTTCTCATTTCACTTGTAATATCATTTTGTTTACTGGACATGTAATCCGGTACAACATATTTGCACTATAAAAATTTGAAATCATAAGTACATAAATTAGGCATTAAAATTGTTGTAAACAGGTAAAATTTTGGAACAGGTAAACATTGACAGTTATTTTTGTATTGTTATCAAAATCCTCTATTACAAAAATATACAATGCAACTATTGAAGAGAATTGCTTTAGTCAGCTAAAAACATTCAACTTTAGTACTCCGTGTAGAAGTGTAAGCGTCCCTATTTATTGCAAGCAGCTGGCTGCCAGTCTTCAGTGAATGCACCTGGCTTGGAACTACCAAATTCATAGCATTCAATGGCATTTTAAAAAATTTAGCCCTTCCAGCAGTTTCCTGATCTTTGTTCAGTGATGAGGCATCATAAGTAGTGGAGCCATGATTTTCTCTTTAATAATCAGATCAGCATTGGACTGCTCCCTCTTATATACTTGTTAAGCCTGACTTCTCAATATGGTAATCCCTAACAGAACATATCCTTCAACAGATCAGATTCATCAAAAAGTTGATAATGCAACCACCAACTGAAGGCTTTTATAGAACCAGAGTAATGAATTTCTTGTGGAACTTGGGTGCCTACATCGAAGTATACCTTGATTGAAACATAATTTAACAATCCGGATATTTGATAAAAGCATAACGACGTGTAATGTCAGGTCAAGAAGATTAACCATTGCTTATTTTTATCCAACCTATAAATACAAGCCAAAGTTTCTCCATGTTCAAACAGCCATCCAGGTAAAGAATGACACATTGACAAACAATGTTCAGAGAGTCATCCAGATAAAGAATGGCACATAGGCGAGCAATGCGTATAGTTATGAGACTTTTTGTAAGGAGAGATCTAATCACATGGAGTGAATCACCTCTAAATGTCACATCACTTTTTTCTGGTAGCACAACATAGTTCAAAGTCAATCTGTGCCAAATGTCTTCACTTTGCATGCTTTAGCTAAGTTTCTATGGCAACGGTCTGGATACTTATTGATCAGAGCATTATAGCCACATACAACAGCCAAAATATTTTAGATTGAGAGATTTTTGATTGGAGCAAACAAGAGTTCTGCAGAAAGAAGTAGCATGCTCATTACATTATAAAAGGATACTTGTTGAAGTCACAGAAACATCGATTTTAAACAGTTTATGGAACTTCAGGTAAAATAAGTGAGAGAGTCTGAAAATTCAGCAAGAAAATTATGAATATAATTTTCCCTTGTGTTCATTTTGTGCTCACATCAAATGAAGTGCCATTGTACTTCACTGGAGAAAGCCAAGCCCTAGTGCATTTCCTGGTTGAGCTCGTGAGGTAAGTTTTCACATTTTAACTAATTAAATTGTTGTGACAAGAATTAGCTGCTAAGAGTTGTTTTATTCAGTATTTGAAGTACAAGGCTGGTGCCAGCCTTCAACTAAAATATAGTATAGTGAACCTGGACTGGAAGTAATAGTTCAGAACAGCAAATCTGTTAATCACTTCAATAATTTACAGTGTATGAAGACATCTAAATCTTTGTGGAAATTGGTTTATAAAAAGGAAATAAAAAAGAAAAGTTAGTCTTACCTCTTGTTCTTTATAGTAATCAAAAATATCTCTAGCATATATAGCTTCCCAGAAAGGATCTTTCATATGTTCTTTATCAAAAGCATCATAATCAACCTATTAAAATAAAAGTAAATGTCTAATACTACTACTACTGTTAGTATATACTAATTCTTTTTAAACCTAAATAGCAGAATGTCAGTGAACTGTAATTAAAAAAAAAAACCTAATTAAAAAGGTCTAAAAGTCTCAAATGAAAGTGCCAAACTCAGAGCACTGAGAAAAAAGTATGAAAGAATTTAATAACATGTATTTTTGCATACCATTATGGTTGATAGAACGAATATACACACACACACACACAGGCACAGACCAGAGTTCCAGCAGACTGACAAAAAGGAAACATTTAGATATGCTAAAACACACAAATAATTCACAGAAAGAATACCAATCCCACCTCAATCCACTATTTGTTTCCTCTCTTATGCACTCCCCCTTGTACCTGGCACCCCAACATTATCATCTTCATTGTCTCCTGAGCTACACACCCTTATATAATGCATGTTAGCCATATATCTCCACTACAGCAAGATCCTGTGCTTATTCCTTTTATACTTTAAAGCACCAGCACTAGCACCACATAAAAAGCCTGGTGCAGCCTTCTAGTCAGCCAAACCATCTAACCCATGCTAGCATGGAAGATGGACATTAAATGGTGGTGATGACTAGCCTCTCAGTGCCCAATTTTATGCCACCTCCCCTCCATTTAGTCAAGGGGGTTACTACTGGTGGCACAAAAATGCCCAATACACACCATAAAGTGGTTGGCATTAGGAAGGGCATCTGGCTGTAGAAACCATACCAAAGCTGACAATAGAACTTGCTGCAGCCTTGTGGCTTGCCAGACCCTGTCAAACTGCGCAACTCTTACCAGCATGGAAAACATGTTAAATGAGTAAGTCCCATAAACTACACAGACAGCTCACTAGAAGTAGTTGAAAGTTTGTTACTTTAGTGTAGAGTAGATGTTGCAAAAGCAAAGTGAAAACAGAAGAAATTAAAACTGTTACTTCTGTAGACAACAAAATGTTTCTTTTCATACAAAAGCAGGTGTAGGAAATACAATCCATGATAGAAAGTCTTGACTATAGATCTACAGAAGCTGAAGAAAATGATCCACTGGATCTGTTGACTTGCATGAAAGTAAATGTATGAGTTGAGAGAGCATTTTCACATTAAACTGGTGCATGTGAAAAATTTAACTGTACTAATACAGCCATGGGGGCCCCAGATAAGTCAATGGGTGCTTAGTTAAAATTGTCATGCACTTTCAATGAAAAAGAAAACCTGTACTGATGGCAGAGAAAAACACAACAGAAGTTGTAAAGTTAGAGTGCTCTTAGTATTCACAGACCTGGAGAGCTGATGAAATTGATGCAGCTCATGTTCTGCTTAGACTGTTGAAAATTGGCAATTGCAGAAGGGATATGACCAGAGAAGGAGTTCCAAAAGGCTGACATTCTGAAAGGACTGAAAATAGTAGTCTGGGACTTGAACATAAAAATGGGTAATGAGAAAAGATGAACAAGAGTGCCTGAGTGGAGGGAGCATGAGAGTAACCAGCTCCAAAGAGAAGAGGATACTGTAACAAAAGTAGAAATGGTAGAGAGAAGACAACATCAGTGGACCAGAAGTTGGAGAATGTTTGTAGTTAAGTGGCTTTTCTCTGGTGGAAGTCTAGAATGTCTGAGTAGCAGTCGTGCTGTCCCAGATGTAAGAGCTTATACTCCTTTGTTGATCCCAGCCAAGAATTATAGTGGGTTAGTAATTAAGGCTGAAAGGTTTTCTAGTTCTAAAGGGAAGGGACACTCTACAAGATGTGGTTCTAGATATGTTAAGGACATGTATTCATCTGGAGTGATTGTTGCATGATACTTATGTATAAAAATGCAATAATGTTTCCATACGAATAGCAATTGTGTTTTAAAACAAGACTATAATGGGTTTTGAGAAATTGTAAGCCTCACAAAGCTGTATCTGGACAGAGATAAAAAAAAAGTTTTAAATGATCTTAATTTTACCTTTGGTACTTCTGGTTCTTCAACTTTAGGTGGCTCCAGATCAATTCTAGAATAAAATATAATTGAAAAAATAAATAAATAAATAAAATATCTAATTATAAGTTACCATTTCTACAAAACAAAGTATATGAAAAAAAAGCCATTTTAGATATCTGAGCATTAAAAATTTGCTTAATAATTTATTAGGGATTCATTTGTTTTATTCCTAAAATATTTTAATTCACTGCAATACGGAAAAAATTGAGCAATAGAAGATACAACAATCATCATCATCATCATCGTTTAACGTCCGCTTTCCATATAGATCCTCTTGGTATAGTGAATTGATCAGCAAAAATCTTGGATAGATCCCATCTGAGAGCATACAAGTGACTGAGTGAACACATTAGTAAAGAAACTTAATAAAATTCAATAGAAAAAAGAATATAAGTTTTAAGAGAAATTTAAATAGAGATTCATAATTTTCTTTCCATTGAAAATATCACCATCATCATTTAACATCCAGTGTCCATGCTGGCATGAGTTGGACAGTTTGACCAAAAGTGGCAAGAAGGGGAGCTGTACCAGACTCTTTGAAATTATTTCTATGGCTAGATGCCCTTCCTAATGCCAATCACTTTACAGAGCGTCCTCAGTGCTTTTATGTGGCATGCCACGAGTACTTTACACCACCAGAGACTGGTCTTAACACTTCTGCTGCACAGTATGGGTCTTCTGCAGTACAGCAAGGCATGAGGCATTTCAGTCCTTTGTCATCTCACCGGAAGGGTTCAGCATACTGAGGTTGTTCTTCAGTACTTCAACCTATGTCTTCCATGTGTTTCATCTACTTTGAGAGACCTGCATTTCTTTATGGAGCTGTCAGCATCCATCTGCATCACATGAACAAACCAGCACAGTCATCTTTTACACACAGGAATTAATTCCTCTTATGCCCAACTTCTCTCTCAAAACACTAGCACTTACATTATACATCCAGTGGAGCATACTAGCCTCATTCCTCTCTAAACTTTGCAGGTCCTCTGCATTCAGGAACCATGTCTTACTACCATTTAGAATTGCTGTCTTTATACATGCTTCATGCGGAGGCACAATGGCCCAGTGGTTAGGGCAGCGGACTCACGGTCATAGGATCGCAGTTTCGATTTCCAGCCCGGTCGTTTTGAGTGTTTATTGAGCGAAGACACCTAAAGCTCCACGAGGCTCTGGCAGGGGATGGTGGCGAACCCTGCTGTACTCTTCCACTACAACTTTCTCTCACTCTTACTTCATGTTTCTGTTGTGCCTGTAATTCAAAGGGTCAGCCTTGTCACACTGAATATCCCCGAGAACTAAGTTAAGGGTACACGTGTCTGGAGTGCTGAGCCACTTGCATGTTAATTTCACAAGCAGGCTGTTCTGTTGATCGGATCAACTGGAACCCTCGACATCGTAAGCGACGGAGCGCCGCCAACAACAAGATGTTTCATACAATCTTCCTTTCATTTGGAAAAAGAAAACTTTCATGACCAACAGTGGTAACAGTTCTTTGAATTGCCTCCATCTTGTTACTTCTTTTAAAAGACACAGAGCGAAAAAGCAAAAAGTGGGAAGTATACTCAGTGAGAGAAATGGTAAAAACAGTGATAGAATGTTGCCACTGCACTGTTTTCTCAGCATACTTCACTTATGACAATTTACTCAATGATAAGATGAATTTTAAAATAGCTGTAATAAAATAACCATTCAACTATTTATTGGAATGGCTGAATAGTGGCAGCTGAGATGGACAGCATCTGAGAGTTGTCTAGATTACTTGTGTACTGAGCAAGAGATCATGGAAAAAATAATGTTAGATAGATGGTATTTCTTATTGAGAAAAAAGTCACTCATTAAACTTTGACAGAAAAAAATATTTTTAAGTTTAAGAGAAATTTAAAAAACAGATTCATAATTTTCTTTTCATTTCATAATAAAGTTATAACTTTCATGAAATTTTCAAAAAATGGTATCTTTAACAATCTTGTTAAGGAATATACTTGTGTGTATCTGTGTATGTAGATACATACGTAGGGGGAGAGTGAGAGGGGAGGGGAACTTGAAAAAGATTTCACAAAAATGTTGATTAGTTATTGAAGTATACAACTAAAATTATTTTATCCCATTTAAGATTGGGCAAACTACAGATGGCTCAGTCAAAATTCAGAACCAGCTGAGAGACTGACATTTTACATGGTATTGATGGGCAACATACCTGAATCAAAAAAACCAAGTCCTTCGCTTGGATAGATGCAAGTTATGAAGTATGGTAAAATTCACTAAACAGCAGCAACCTTGTGAAATTAGATAATACATAGATCTACCATAGAACTAAGCATCAGAAAGAATTAGCTATTGAAAAGTTATAATTCTAAATATCTTTCTAAATTTAATTTGAGTGGAGAAAAAGAAAAATGATAGCACATCAATCACTGTAAGACAATATCTAAAAAAAATAATTCTACATGTAATTGCAAGGGTGCAAAATATATTATCTGATTCACATTTTAATTGGAATGTAAGTAACAAAGTCATTTTAATGTCTACTTTTCCATGTTTGCATAAGTCAGACAAAAGTATATTGGGGTTGAATTTTCTGCAGCTAAATTCCCTCCTTGTTGCCAAGCCCCACTTATTACCAAGTGAGATAATTATCTCCCAGACAAGCAGCCCAGAGATGTTTATGAGAAGAACTGGAAACAACACTGTATGAATAAACCTTTTGCTTACACAGATCACACAAAATATATCAAGAAAATTGGCCATACTTCTGCAGCAGACAACACTCAGTAAAGCCATCGTTTACAACCAGCGAGTCAACACACAATCATGATGGGCTTCTTTCAGTTGCCATCTACCAAATCTACTCACAAGTCAGCCCAGGAATATAGAAGACACTTGTCAATGGTGCCAGACTAAACCCAACACTACACGAGTAAATACTGAATTTAACCATACAGCTATGCTTGCATCTAATGCTCAAATATGCACAAGGCATTCATTTGAACTGGCAGCGATCCAAGTTCAGCTAAATATGAAATACATTCTCGAAGCATTTACAACTTTAAGTCAAATTCTTTTCACTTGCATTAGTTTGATATAGCCTCACAGAGAACGAAACTTTTAATTCAATCAGTGCAGTCATAGTTAATATGTTCATTTCGTTACAAGGTTTCAGGATCAATCCATGTGACATGCAAGTGAAATTTTAGCAAAAGGAAACTGTATGAAAGGCTGCTATACACATGCACAAGTGTGTTTGTGTCATAATTTAATGGGTTGGATGGTTTGACAGGATTCTATAGGTTCAAAAATTGCATCATGCTCCAGTATTTGCCTTGGTACAGTTTCTACAACTGGATACCCTTCCAAATGCCAACCATTCCAGAGTACTGGGTGCTTTTTTACATGCCATCAGTCCTAGTGAGGTTGCTATGCAGCTTGCAAGACTGAAGTCTGAGAGGGTGGCTTTATGCTAAGAGACGAGAGGTAAAAATATGAGAAAGGGCCTAAATAAGAACAGGTTTCCTGCTGTAGAGGAGCTACATGACTACTCATATTTTAGAACAGAGGATGGGAGAGAGTAGTGATAAAAACAAGTATTGAGATGACAGAGTGGACCTTCAAGGTAAGAAGTGGGTAGAAGTGAGAGGGATCAGTAGCAGGTGGATGAATGTTACAGCTGAATAGTAAGAGAATCTGAGATGGTGAATGGATGAAGAAGGGGAAGTAGGCAATCACTAGCAATGTAAGAATTAGAAGGGGAGGAGGAGATGACTGACAGTACAGAACAGCAGAATTATGATGATACAGCAGATAGGAGAAGGATGACAGGATGTTAGGTAGGTTGCAGGTGTAAGCAGGGAAGAGGTAGGCATAGTGCATGAAGGCGAGGAAGGAGCGAATACTAATGGATGAAGGATGGGAAGCAAGTGAATTGGTTCTAGGTAGTAAGAAAGTGCTATCAGGGAAGAATAGCGATTAGTGAGGGTGTGGATGTGTATCCTCATGAGCCTTTGCACAGACATGGGCAACAGTGACAGTTCTTTCCCACAGCTCAATAGTTTGATATGCAAAGACAAATGCTGACATCAAGAAGGGTAACTGATCAAATACAACCTCAAGTCTCATCCAAACCATGACAGTTTGAAAAGAAAAAACATAAGGATTTGGGTTGACAAAAAAAAAGAAGAAAAAAAAAAGAAAAAGAGTAGGAAAAAAACCCATTTAATGTCCATTTGCCATGCTGGTATGCAGACAGAAACATCTCTCCAGATCACTGCAGGGGTCGTTAAACCAACAAGGGAGTTCTCAACTTGTTGGACATAGCAGCTTTACACATTATCTAGATGTATAAAAAGGCAAGATTTGTGATGACTAGAATGACCTTTGAACATACTTCTGGCCAACCAGCTCATTTTTATTTGGCCAATAAAAAGCTGGATTCAATAAATGTTAATAAGAAGAACTTACATTATAACTGGAGAAGATTCTGGGTTATCTCGAGCCAAGTCAATTGGTTGTAATGCCTTGGTAAGTTCTTCAATTTGGGGTTCTTCTTGCTTTGGGTTGCATTTTGGCTTCAAAACGATTGTAGATCTTGTTATTTTAGTTACACCTTGTTTTTTAACTGGCAGTTTGCTTTCCTTTTCTATTATTTTCGTATTCTTCTTTTTCTGCAGGGGTAGAAAAAGTGAAAATGTAATTGTCCATTATAACAATTCATGTGTATTCATTAATTATTAAATAAATTGTCGGTGCATTCTCTCTTACATTGGTAATATCGCCAAATACAGCTCTTCGTTTCTGGTCTGGTCCTTGGGTGACTTCAGTCTTAGAACGGGTGCGTTTCAGGGGACCTAAATTATCAGCAACGCAATGAATCTAAAATTAAAATAAAGAAAACTTAGAAGAAATTTTCAAAATGCAGACGAACAAAGTTTTAACTACAGCATAAAGATGTTCGAAGGGCAATCCTTCGGTATTCGTAGACGACATCTTTCACCCACACGTTACCTCATGACAATAAAGAGGCTAGGCTTAAAAAGACGGATTGCTGTTCGAAGTCGAATGATTTGAGTCGGGGCCAAATATTAAAATTAACATTTAGTTACAGGAATACATTCGCGAGATGGCATTTAAAACATCCGAATTTCAGCTGAGACAAAAATTAAAGATAAAATGTATAAGCTATTGAATAAACAGGAAATTATGCAACCAATGAGAGACTAATTTAGCAATTCAGAAAAGAATATTTTTTAAAACGTTTTCATTCAAAGGAAGATAATGAACTTGCAACGGTCAAGAAAAAAAGAAAAAAAGGAAAACAAAAAAAAAGAAAAAACTATATTTGTAATAGCGGCTTGAAATTAAATATTAACCAATGAATATTAACATCATATAAACCAAAAATAATTTCAACTGAAATGAATAAAAAGAAAATATAATAAAGCTTTAGATAAGCAGTTGCAAATTCGACATAGAGTATATGTGAATGCTTTCGGGTATATAAATAATATTTACCTTTACAGGAGCTTCGTTTTTAGATCGAAGAGAAGGCCCTTTGGTTAGAGGAACTATATCTCTTTTGAATTTGCGAGTGGCCATATCTCAGGTATGAACGGAATAAAATATATCAAATGTAAATACAACGATACACACGAACAGCAAGTAAACTGTTTATAAACTGAGGAAACTGGACCGTTTGAATTTCGTACGTTTATTTCCTGCTTGCTGATTGGTTCAGTTCCCCCCACCATCACTTAAATATGTTAAGGGACATAACTCAGTCTTCCTATTCCTAACGTAGTTTCGATTCTTTGAAACCACTGTTTTTATGTCACTTATTTCTTTTTTTAAAAATGCACGAACGTTACACACTCTTTTATTTTAAATCCTATTTTTAAAAAAATCATGCTAATTTTCGCAGGTTTCTTAAATCACTCACAGACTCACTCTTGCCCACAATCGTGCTTGTCCCTTCTCTTTACCCCATTGATTGGTATTAAATCACTCGCAAACATATCCCTGCCTTGGCCTACCAGTATGCTCTCTCTCCTCCTCCTCTCTCCCTTTTTATCACTCCCAGCTAGCTACCTCCGCTTATCATCCTTATCCTGTTCAATCACATAGGCACCGCACTTCCCAGAACGACGAGCCACTGGAATCTTTCTTATGTTTTCTATTTTTTACGTTTCAGTCATTTCACTACGGCCATGCTGGGGCACCGCTTCAAAGGGTTTAGTCGCACAAATCGACAATAGTACTATTTTTTTAGTGTAATACTTATTGTATCGGTGTCTTTTGCTAAACCGCTAGGTCACGGGGATGTAAACAAACCAACACCTGCTGTCAAGCGGTGGTGGGCACGGACAAACACAAAGATACTCGCATGCGCACACACATATATATATACAGATATACAACAGGCTTCCACACATTTTCCGTCTACCAAGTTCACCCACAAGGCATTGGTTGGCTCGGGGCTATAGTAGAAGACATTTGCCAAAGATGCCGCGCAGTAGAACTGATCCGAAACTATGTGGTTGCGCACACCCATACTTGTGCCTAAAACTAATGATTTCAATCACTGTGTCTGGTTTGTGAAACCGAAAAGATCCGTTGTTCACTTAAAACAGGTTAAAACGGAAGATTAACAGCATCGTGCTCGCTGGCCTCGGAGAGCCTGGAAAAGTCATGGATACCGCCCCTTCCTCAAGACTGAGCAATTAAAAATAAAACGTCAAAAATAAAAGCCTATTTCACATTGCTGCTAATGATCTTAGGAAACACACGCAGCAGAACACTAAATTTCTCTTACCTTACAAATCTCAAATATTTCATACATGTATATAAAGAATTTCTTTTGCAATTTTTACGTTTGACATTCTAATGCATAAAACAACTAAAGGATTTTGGGGAGGGTCACGAACCAACTAAAGAATCTGCTAAAGATAGTAGCCAAATCTCCTTCATATCACAACCAACAGTCATAAAAAGGAAGGATACTGGATAAGTTGGTTAGATTGTCTTTGATCGTAAGTCTGCTTAACATTCCCTTAAATCACATCTTAATGTACTGAGAGAAAAAAGAAAGATGAATGCATTGGATTATGTACTTCTTGTTAAGCTATCTTGCAAAAAAAAAAAAAAAAAAAAAAAAAAAAGGAACGGTCGCGGCCAGATTGCTTTTAATCATATATACACTTAATCAGGGCTGACATAAAGTTAATGTAATTATCTCCGAACCTGCTAATTACTAACATATTACATGCACCACCAGGTTTCTCTGGCTATTGTAAATATACTGTTTACTGCGAGAAACAAATTCAGATTCATTTGAAACTTAATAGTGTATTTAACAAAACTTTCCTAGGTGGTCGATGTTCACCTCCGATTTCAATGACGATAAGTACGTAAGCATCCCCTGGACCGGTGGTCAGAGCGTTGGGCTTACAATCATAAGATTATAAGTTCGATTCCCTGCCGAGCTGTTTGTTGTGTTCTTGAGCAAGACGCTTTATTTCACGTTGCTCCGATTCACTCGGTTACAGAAATGAGTTGCGACTTTACTGGTGCTTTTGCCTTTCCGATGTGGAGAGGGGAGACTAGTATGCATGGGCAACTTCCACAAACAACCTTACCTGGACTTGTGCCTCAGAGGGGAACTTTCTAGTTCCGATCTCATTGTCATTTGTGACCGAAAGGGGTATTTAAGTACACGAAGTTCCTCGTTCTGTAATGAATTCAGTATTATAAATTCAAACTCTGTCGATGTCAACTTGGCCTTTTATTCTTTCGGGATCAGTAAAAAAAAACAAAAAGACACTTCAATCTAGGACGGTGATTTTGTGAAAATGAAAGAACAGTTAACCTTGCGGTATTTGTTCTGACCTTTTCATTCCGAGTTCAAATCCTGCCACGGCATACTTGGTCGTCCGGTTTATCACTACCATTTGGCACTCTAAGTGCATTTAGCGGAGTCTACTATGTTGAAAGCATTCGAGCGAGACCTCTGGTTTCATTATACCTTTCCCCTTCCCTCCCTTCAGTTATGGAGACCCTGTAACAGAGTAATGGGTACTACCTCTCCGTTTCATATATATATATATATATATATATATATGAAGCTAACATATTACTCGTCAATTTTACTGTGCTGACGCCGTTACAACTTTGTACTACGGCACTCACCTTCGTTACAACTTTGTAGCGAAGGTGAATGGCGTAGTGGTTAAGGTGTTTAGTTAAATACGATAATGTCATGGATTCAATCGCTGGACCGGTTGACAGATTGTGTCTTTGAGAAAGGTACTTAATTTCAAGTTGCCCTAGCCTGCTCACCCGTGAGTATTATCCGAGTGTTGATGCACCTTTCTCCTTCCAGTTGTCATATCCTGGGTGCGCCTTTGGGTCAAGGGTGAAGAAGCTGAGAGGATGTCGATGTCTGCTCGGGATGACCAAGGTACTTAAAACAAATAGCGAAAGCATGGTACATATATCTATCTGCTTGAGAGTGGAAGGTGGTCGTACATTATACAACTTTATTATACCGGTGAACTGAGTCGTTTAGATCTTAATGAACAAACACTATTGCAAGAATTCGAATTGACCACTACTCAGGTGGTTTACGACACCCATCAACTTGAATGTTCCTATGCTCGGAGAAGTTTGATGCAAACAACTTTTGTTTTAAGCATCATCAATGCTTGTCAGTCGTGTATAGCATGAATAATTTCGAATTAAAAGTGCTCCCTTACAGGCTTTCATTGGAACGTATTCCTACAAATCACTCAATTTTAAGAAACAGTGATATTACTAAGTCAGCTTTCATTCTATTTTTGCTACCTCCATAACAAACTGTTTTATGTCGAACTAGCAAGGTAGTCATTGCATGATCCTAGAAATAGCAGCAAATTTCTCTGTCTTAAAAGACTGCGTTAGGTAATATAGTATTAGTTAAATAACGTTTGAATAAAAGGCAGGTAGTCGTAGGTTTAACACTTTTGGCCATAGGTCTACCAAGGGCATTCTTAACAACCCTATGGGTCTCTGAGCAAAACAATACATTGTGGACTCTACATTTATTTATAAGCAGCAAACTACAAACCACAGCAAAGTATTGAGTTCCTAAACCTGTAGGGCCCCTGAGCAACTGCCCGGTGTACTCATGCCTGAAGACACTGTTAGTCAGGTTTAATCCGAGGCCTAACGGCATCACTGTGGAAGGCTTACTTATTTTCACTGACTAGGATATCATTAAAACATTCTGCAATAGCGATTTCGAAAACTTAATCTCTTTCAACAACGCTAAAACAGATTCATAATACATATCGAGGAAACAAAACTATCATTAAACTACAATTTAAATGCCGCGAGCTGGCAGAATCGTTAGCACGCAGGACAAAATGTTTCTATGTATTTTGTCTATCGTTATGTTCTGAGTTCAAATTCCGCTGTGGTTGACTTTGCCTTTCATCCTTTCGGATTCAATGAAATAAATACCAGTTGAATACTGGAGTCGATGTAATCGAGTAACCTCCTCACACCAAATCTTATTGAAAATAGGTAACGTAGTTTTAAGGACAGTGTATCTGAGTACAATAAGATGACCACGGTTAGAATGTCTTTGATCGTAGTTTTGCTGGATTAGGACTAACCTTGAACTAAACAATGACAATGATAACTTATAAAACAATTTCCGACAAGCTCTCGCAGAAAAATTCATCTGAAAGATTGAGTTTCATTTGCAATCTCGAACAGTTGTTAATCCGTTTCAAAACATAAATTGTATTTAGTTTAATAATTATAATTCCTGTTAAAATAATCAACACAATAAGTGGAATGATCAAAGCTTGGCGAAAGATAAATGATAAAATCGTAAAACTCGTTTAAATTGTATACTTTCTTTAATCATATTGGTAATTGTCGACAATATTTCAGATACTTTGTGCATGTGTATAACTACACATCAGTGCTCCATTTTGTTTCCTTATAACTTTCTTAGAAATGCATACATTTTTATGATGTATTGTAGATACATTGCGGAGAGGATAAATTACCATTATATGTATAAAAATAACTCTCTTTGATATTGTGTAGCAAAAAACGTTTTGGAGAGAACGCAGATTACGTAGCATTGATGTTTCAAACACCACATGATTTCGAGTTTAGGTAGTCCCACTGCATGGCACCTTCAGCAATCCCGAGCCAACCAATGTCTTGTGAGTGAATTAAGATGGAATCTACGCGGAAGTACGCCGCGCACGTGTGTATACCGGGAAAGGAGCGCATGGCTTAGTGGTTAGAATGTTGCACTCAGGATCACTAGATCGCGATTTCAATTTCTAAACCGGGTGGTGCTTTGTGTTCTTGAGCAAAACACTTTATCTCACGTTGCTCTGCGATCACTTCGAAACGTGACGCGTGGCACACAGCGCACCTGTTCAGACAACGCCGATTTGATGGAGAGAGTGAGCTAATGTGCGGCACGAACATTTGATCATTATAAACAGATCATTGTGCAAGTCGTCGTCTGTGTCCAACAGCGCTTGATACCACATTCCAATGACAGAAACAAGACAAAAGATATAACTAAAAAAACAAACAAACAAAAAAAAAAAACAAGAGTGAACAATGCACAAGTTACGGGAATTAGTGATATCAAAATCAAGATGGGAGGAGGAAGAACGATTCGAAATTCACTCAAAAAATCATCGGCAAAATAAAAAATATGCATTTTAAAGAGAGTTATGAGGAAACAGAATCGAGAGTGGGTGGAAAATTATTCCAAACTCCTTAATTATTACAATCGTAATCGACATCCTCGAAATGTTTCTCTGGAAAATAACATGGAAAATTTAAAATTTTCATGAAGTTATGCTGAAAGAATTTCGGTAATGGAAGAGAGACACCGATCTGTTTTGCCTAGTTTCGTTTTAGTGAAAATAAGTAAATTATTGCTTATTTTTTTAAAGTAAAATCATCGCCTAGTTTGATCCGCGTGACGAGTACGTAATTCCAGCCTTCGCTCATTGTTGATCTGACAAAAAGAAAATGAGATAAAACGTTAAATGAAACGTTAAAAAATTAATTTAGTTTGAAACTTAATAATAGTGACAAGCACCGAGCATACACCGTACATTCTAATGAGCATGCCATTAAGCCATATTTTCACGCATGCGCACTTATCTGATTTCGAATGCCTCGCTCTGTGTCGAAGTTGTTTATTAACTTTCATGGTATCATACGCTCTCTACAGCTAACGTTGAAGTTGTCGCAGCTTACACTAAACATGGACTGGGGTTATAGTGATACAGATACTTCTTCAACGAACAATCCTTCTTCCCGTGATGAATGCCTTACTATGTCTCCGTCACTGTCTTCAGAAATGTCAGCAAGTGATTCTGACCCTCCTCCGAAAACTGATATTTCTCCTCCCGAATCAATACAAGAAACAAAGTCGAAACTTAAGTCGCGCATTCTTCCTAAATCTTTATTGGACTCAGTGACAGAAAAAATTCGCGATGGAATTGTTCCTCAGGCTGACATTGTAAAGAGTCCTTGTAATTTCAACGATAACTTTTGTATTGGAGAGGAACATCAATTAACTAATACAACTTGTTTTCTGGAAGACGAAACTGTTTCTCTAACTTTTTGCCCTAAAACTTTTATTGATAAACAAGAGGCAGAAAACATAACGGTTGTTCCTGAGGGTGAAGTCTTGACATCTTCGGAGTGCAATGACAGTGTTACGAAACAGACAGTTATCGATGAAGAAAGTGGAACATTAACTTTTAATAATTTAAGTGATGAGAATTCGATTTTAACCGTGTTTAGTGATGAAGAAACACGAACGAAAAAGCAAAATAAAAATTCGTTCAAACAAATTCCAAATTATTTTATTTCAATCCAGTTTTCTGATACAGAAATTAATACAAATTTAAAAGATGTACAGAAATCTGTTATGAAAAAAAATGGAAATTATTCCTTGGCAGTTGTACCGCTTCATAGTCTTCACATGACGCTTGCTGTGATGCATTTAGGGGGAGACGACGATATAGACCGGGCCAGAGCAGCATTAGATCGGTCTGGAGTTAAACTGACACCAAAATATGAAAAGGAGATGTTAAAGCTTCCTTTACAAGGTCTGGGAAACTTTAGAAATTCAGTAGTTTTTGCTAAAGTCCAGCCAGGAGACCATGTTGCAAAGTTGGAAGAAATTGCTGAAGAAATTCAAGCGCAATTCTTTGCAGAAGGGTTAGTTGGAAAACAATCAAATTTCACGCCTCATGTTACGGTGATGAAGTTATCGAGGGTTGGAAAAAAATTAACTAAAAAGACAGGATTGAAAAAGATTTATCCTGACGTTTATGATGAATTTATCGACAGTTATTTTGGCTGCCAGCCTGTAGGTAGTATACAACTCTGCTCAATGTTAAAACAAAAAGGCATCTCTGGTTATTACCATATAGAGCATGAAATATATTTTGGTACTAGTTCTAAAAATGGAACTAAAAATAGCAACGCTGCTCCAGAATCGGTTAGTGAAAATCAAATGAAGTTGGGTTCAACCTCAAAACCTTCACCTGACAATGAATGTGAAAAAGCTACTGATATATCAGAGAAAACTAATTCAACTTCCGATGAAGCAGTCAACCATGCGGATGAAATGAACTCGTCATCAACTTCAACTCTGAAGCCCGATTCGTCCCATTCTGTTATAGGATCTCAGTCACAATTAGATACAGAATCAACATGTCCTGCAGAAATAGTAACTGTTATAGAACCACTGGTTGTTGCAGAAATCAGTCCTATATCTGTGAGTGAACCTCGCAGTCCTTGTAAAAGTTTCGTTGATGTTATTGAAGAAGGTTTGGAACTAGCCGAAGAGGCAATAGAGTATGTTAATAAGGGTTCATCTTTACCTCGTGCCTCTTCACCGAGTGAATCGCTTCCAAATCCAGATCCACATGAAACAAATATTCAAATTTCAGGTAATGAAGGAAGTTCTCCTCTTACTAAAAAATTAAAAAAGACACCGAATTGCAACATTATGTAAAATGTTTATAGTTGCAATAGAAAGTATAAATATTAAGATCATAAGATATTATTTCAGGACTTTGAAAAATCATCTGTCATTTGTCATTTTTGCACATGGTTTTGTTTTGCAGTTTCTTTTCTTAAAGTTTTTAGTTTGGTGTAAATATATAAAATTATGAGTTGTTAACAAATTGTGATCGAATTACATGATTACAAAATTTAGGAAGTGCCTTGATTAATGCTTTTTTGTTATTTATAAATAAAATCCCTGGCCCCTCTCCCTCTTTTTTTTTTTAAATTTAAAATTAAATTTTAAGGAAAATCTATTTTACTGTCATTAGGTAATAAAATAAAACCAAAAGAACTTGACATAAAACAACTTCGAAATGTTTTGTAAATTGTCATCTTTTAAACACTTTGGCAGTCTGTCTCTGGAAAGATAATGAATGACTATATAAATGTGATCTTATTGCACTTTCTTTTTAATACGCTTAGATTTTTTAAAATTTTTTTGTAGATAGTACTTCAATACACACACACACACACACACACACACACACACATACATATATATATATATATATATATATATATAGTTGTACTACCTTATAGCTACATTCAATTAAAATTTAAATCTCTATATTTTTTAAATTTACTGTTTCGTCATGGTATATTCTTGTTAAAAGCATCATTTAATTTTATAGGCAGTAGTAATAGTTGTTAATCTGTTATATTCACTGACATTTTCTATAAAGAAAATCTTTATTTTATTAATTATTAGCTTGAACATTTAACACCCACCGCTTTCCCCAAGATCTTCATAATTTACTTATCCAGTGTTATTAATTTCTAAGGTGTACTTGCATTATCAATCTAGTGTTATCGCCGACACCATCTGAAAGCTAAATATTGCTTCTAATGAAACCAAAGTTAACTTTTGTTGCTAATTAAGCACAACTCATTTCTTAAGAACATTCTAGCATAAAACTGATTATTTTTGGGCATACGTAAAGTTACGTCTTTCATTATTTGTTTTTCTTATATGCGAAACATTTCTTGTATTTTATAATTATTACTGAACAGTTGTTGCCGAATTCTACTTCGAAATAGTAGTTGATGTCAAGATTAGTAATAATTTTTTTTTTCCAGTTGTTAAAATGACTAAAATTTGCTTTTAAAGATAGACGAACAGTGTATTTATAGTTTGGTGCCTCAAAATTGCGCAGCACTTTATAATATATCCAACTCGTTCAACATGTTCATTACCTTGCATGGTTTCAAATTTTCTCTCAATGTTTAAGCTATCGGGCACTATTATTGTAAAACTTGCATCACACAGAAATTTTTACAATTATTGAACCAGCAAAACAATCTCTAATGATGTGTGTAATTAGTTTAAATTTACTTTATATGGTCTTCGTTTATCATTTACTAAGTATATAATCAGAACGGCTTTTTCGTGTTGACACCTCGAGATGTGAGGTGCTCACGGAAATTGATAAACAAAGTGTGAAGTTATTTTTGTGATGAATATTTGGAAATACTATTAATATAACATGCAATGTTTCTAACCTGAAAATAAATAAATGAAACAAAAACTTATTAAAGAAAAGAATTACATGTCTAACCTGCTAAATATTTATATTTCAAAATGTTTGTATATATATATATTTAATGTGCGTTTGTTTGCGGGTGCGCAGCGGTATGACAATCCCCTCCCCTTTTTTTGTTACTTTGGTTGGCAGTTGCTTTCACCAAAAGACTTAACTATTTGATTGAATTGATTAAATTCTTCAATTATGATCCTAAAAATATCTACATAGTCACTGTCATCTGGCTGCTAAGGAATTATTTTCTAATTTATTTAAATGTAAGCAGAGATTTCTCAACCAACAACCAGTGCCATTGTTGAAATTCTGAGGTAGATTAAATAAGTTGTCAGACGAAATCCTGTTCCAGGCATTGTATTATGCTTTTATTATTCTACTTGTTTAAACTCACCTAATTTAGAAAAAGGTTCCTGGTTTATGTTAGGAATGGTAATCCTGCTGTAAAACACTTGAACTTCAACGTTTAGGTCATGTTGGAACCTGCTGTACAATTTTACTTGGATAAACTATATAAAAATATTTTGAAGAATGCCTCCACCAATAAACATCCCTCTTTTTTTACATCTTCTATTTTGGTGGTTTAGACTCAGCAACCAGTAATAATCTTAAAGCACCTTAGCCATTCTTGGTGCAATAGATGAAAACTTCATCAGGTGTTCAATAGTTATGCCTAAATATTCCTCATACCATCATTCAACATTTACCGTCCATGCTGGAATGTGTTGGCTGGTTTGACAGGAGGTGGTAAGCCAGAGGACTACATCAGGTTTCACTGTTTTGGCAGTTTATACAGCTGGATGCCCTTTCTAATGCCAACCACTTTACAGAGTGGATTGGGTGTTGATAATGTCAACAATTTTAGTTTATATTTCTTGACAAGAGCTTAGATCCCATATTAAATACATCAGATTCTTAAACTGATTCTCCCATAATTTTTGTACTCCTATCTCCTCCCAACATGAATCAATAAATCTACAGTTTTTGTAAATGCCATGGGTTCTGCCTCTCCACCTCAGACTAAAACTTTAAAAGTAACCTTTAAGAAGGCCTATACAAAAGGCTACAAGTACCGTCCACCTTTTCCAATTTAACAGATAAACTGTGACTGATATGCAGAACTTTCCTTTTTTTATTTTTTTTTTTTTACATATCCAAATTAAATTTCGTTTTCACACCCAAATGCATAATAATCGTATTTTTTGATATCCCTTTATAGGTTAAAAATTTTTTTTATACATGGTTTTTCTTAATCCTTTTGATACCAACCCTGCTGAAACTACCTCCAACATTGTAGTACAAATGTCTTGTTTTCAAAATTCTGAATTAAAATCTTCCACCAAACCTTAGTCACAATTTATGTTCCTAACACTAGCTTAATGATAATTATTTTACTATAATCTTTGTTATATTTAAAATTAATTGAAAGAGCATCTCAACAGAAATATGGTAACAAAAGGCGGCGAGCTGGCAGAAATGTTAGCACGCTGGGCGAAGTGCTTCACGGTATTTCGTCTGAGTTCAAATTCCGCCGAGGTCGACTTTGCCTTTCATCCTTCCGGGGTCGATAAATTAAGTACCAATTACGCACTGGGGTCGATGTAATTGACTTAATTCCTTTGTCCCCTTGTGGGCAATGAAGAAAATAACTGGTATAGATGTTGGTTGATTTCTCTAGACATGCTTTACATTATATATATATAGGAAGGAATGAGAAACAACATAAGGGGTGCACACTTCGACTTCAACGTTTGGGTCATGTTGGAACCTGCTGTACAATTCTACTTGGATAAACTATATAATATATAAAAATATTTTGAAGAATGCCTCCACCAATAAACATCCCTCTTTTTGTTTTTACATTTTCAATTTTGGTGGTTTAGACTCAGCCTTGGTGCAATAGATGAAAACTTCATCAGGTGTTCAATAGTTATGCCTAAATGTTCCTGGCAGGTAAAAAAAAATACTCATAATGAAGGAAAGAGAATGCATATAATGAACTTGCTCTTGTTGGTTTCAACATTTAAGGATTTGATAACCTACACTTTGCCAGTCATGTTTATGACGAAAGTAACATTCAAGTCCCGGAGAATTTCCCATTAAATAAAAATCAACAATTTTAAGGTATTTTTTTTTTTTTTGAAAATTTGTATTAATTTCATTTTGTATGAGTGGGTTAAATTATACTTCTCAATATTACCCACAGCAGTAAAAGATACTTCCAAAGTTGTCATGAGTGGTAACGCTAGTATAGTATGCATTTCTTCAGTTTGTGCTCACCCAACTCTACCCTCAACATATAGGTTTTCCACTTGGTTGCTCTGTTCAGGCTTTCCTTTCTTTTGTTTCATCCCTCACTCTCTGCCTTTTGCCATCTTTCTGCTTCTCTCACACAATACTTACCAAAGTTCAGACTTTAGTTCTCTGATGATCTATAGAGGTTAAACAACCACACTGTTGAAATGAAGTCAATTTGCCTTTATCTGAAACATTTGTTGATCTCAAAGCTCAGTGCACTATGTATTTAATATTATTTTAAATTATTCAGCTGTTTGTTTTCTGAAATCTAATTACTGCTTTGTTTTAACTATATATTTATGTATTTTTAAAATATATATATTTTTTATGGTTTTAAAGAATTTTGTATTTCAAAGGAATTTTATAATAAATTTTGATAAAAAAAAAATTGAATTTCATTTTCTTGTTTATTTAGTCACTAGACTATGTTATATTTATTTAAAGTTTGGTACCTATTCTACTGGTCAATTTTTATTGAACCCTCAAGTTATAGGGGATGTAAACAAAACTATCAAGCAGCAACGCATATACACACAATAGGCTCCTGCAATTTCCCTAAAACATTTGTTGGCCAGTGTACTGTAAAACATTTTAACACCCATATAAATATATATATATTTTTAAAGTCTGAGTAGTGTTCTAGCAACTTTTGTTCAGTTTGAAATTGTATAGAATTTTGACTGTATGAAGAATATGGAAGGAAAATAATTCCAGAGCCAGTAATTGCATTTTACTTGGATTTTGACATCATTTAAAGGGTTGTTTGTGTGAAACAAGTTTATTAATGCAGCATAGGTCATTTTGTTATACTCAGTGTAACAGTGAAGACACATGGCTTAGTGATTAGGGGATTTGGCTCACAATTTTAGGGATGTGAGTTTGATACTTTGCAGTGGATTGGGATCTTTTTCCCTTTGGCAGGCACATTTAAAAAATAAATTTTTGTAACTAAACACTTTCAAAATTCGTATACTGGTAGAATGTGTCACATAAAACATCATTTACTCTTGGCGTTTTTGAGAAAATTGTGTTTTTTCAACCAATCAATGACGTCTATTGAGGTGAAAACAATTACTGCTGTTGTTTGTCATTGTTATTTATAACATATTTCATCTCATTTACGTTTGTATGAATAAACGAGTGTATCTGAAGCAGGTTTACTTCATGGCACCACCACAATTGTTCGTGCATTTCTACTGCTTTTAGTCTTTTTCCCCGGTTTTTCAGCTATTTTTGGAAAGACATTTTGCCCCCCCCCCTCCAATTTCTTCATTTTTTCCAAAACCCTAAAACCAGTACAAACACAAACGATGTCATAAATACCAGTGACAAACACCAGCAGTAATTTTATTCAGCTGAATACACATCATTGATTGGTTGAAATTACTGAAATACAACTTTTAGCAAGAAATAACTTTGAAAAAATATAAACTTTTCTCAAAAACACTAAGAATAAAAGATATTTTATATGACGTTCTACCAGTGTCCAAAGGGAAACGATCCGTGGATTGTCCCAGAGCATGATACTTTTATTTCACATTGCTCCAGACCACTCAGCTGGCAAAAAGGAGTTGTACTTGTAATTCAGAGCGATGTTGAATCTTCCAGAGAACTACGTTAAGGGTACGTGTGTCTACAAAATTTTCTTAGATGCTATAGTTGATTCCATAAGTATGCTTTTCAATCAGCCCATTTAATGTACATACAATTTGTCTATCTTTGTACATCCTCCACATTCATTATCTGTTTTGCAACCATGCATTACATAATGTGCCTTTCACTGAAAAAGAGGCTCTCTAAAGTAATACCTACCTCAATTTAGTCACCCTGTTATACTTTGGCTGTCAACTTCTAGGCATTTGAAGGTACTCATTGCTAATTAAATCTGTGTATACAAAATCTTTCTACCAGCCAGTCGTAATAAACCAACTTTATTCCGTAGGCTTTGCTTCTATATTCGGAATTTGCTCCTAATTAACTGAGTTGTCTGACTTTCTGTAGAATTGCACCCAGACCAACAAATTTCTGGCCTATAATGACGACTACTACCTCATTCCTTGGACTACATGATCAAAAACTTTGCAAGAGATTCAATTTCAGCCATAAAAAAATCTTTACTAGGTTGTTTAACTGCTAATCAGCCCTATGATCTAAGTTATTTCCAGCTGTGATGTATAGGTTAAGAATCAAATTATTGTCTAATTAGATTTTGTACATAATTACTCCTTCTCTCAAGATACCTGCCTATAATAATAGAAGCATGTAACTAAACTATTTTACCTCCCCTGTCATTTTCATCTGGTTAAGTGCTTTGTTCTCATCTCTGGTAACACATCCGAATGCTATTCTCTTCTCAGTCAGATTTGATTGTGAACCATAAATGGCCTCAAACTCAAGCAATCATAAAATCTAAAGCCACAGCACTGCTATCTGCTCAGATTTAAAACTGTCTCACATATACCTTTTGTAGACTGGCACACTTTTGTGCTGTATCTTCCAGAAATATCTTTTCTTTCAAAGCATAATGAACTTCAGAACTTCTTAGCTGTAATCCATGTAACATATATGAAAATCTGGTTGGAATGTAATAAACAGCAATGTGCAATATAACAATTTCTGTTCATAATTCTTGGTAAAGAAAAACACCAGAACTTCTTGGTACTTTTTTCTCATAATACGTGTCCCTCCCTCCTGCATTCCCATCAGATCTTAACAATTGACGTTCTCTCCCCTGTACTTAACTATTCTATTGATGTTCTTAAGTCTTTAACAGTTTTCTGTCTCCAATTGATTCAATGAACTGTCCCATAAACTGCAATTGGTGTGCAACAGAGGTACTTGCTACTCTCTTGCAGATGTCATTTCTAACCAGCAAATATGGTCATTGAAGAGGAAACAGTCATGTTTTAAGCATGCAGATACATGCTCCCTCCAAGAATGCTATACCCAATTATATCTTTCTGGGAAATCTTACATATTTGTTTGAAAAAAAAAAAAAAAAAAAAAACCCCGGGGCCTACTCCAGCTCTAGACATCCATAGAGTTTCCTGCAAATCACCTCTACAATAGTCTTGCAAGCACCTTAGATATTCATTTGTGATGTAGAGACAGTATCAAGCTCTTGTTGGAAACAGTAGGAATAATTAAATAAGCATACAAAATAGTGTACTTGCCAGGAAATTGAACAAACCCAAGTCGTATACTAAATGTACAAACGTTCAAGAGACTATTCTACTGGTCAGAAAAACTTTTTGTTCTAATAAACAAATCGTGATTATTAAATGAAATTTATTCTTAAATTGCAGTACTCATCTAGTCATGATAGTAAATCCATGCTTTACTTTGGCAAAGCATATACATCTATTAAGAAACTTTTACCAAATTATTTCCGACTCCCAACATACAAAATTCACTTCACAATGTCTCACTCTAAAGCTATATTATAACAGATGAATCTTTGTATTTGAGAAACAATACTTCTGCTCTTCAGAATGAATCCTTACCAGAAAGGTATAAGCCTCTCTGGTTACTATTGAAACATCTATTTCCATTGATGATTAAATGACATAAGTAACAAAAGGTATGAACTACATTTAGGAAGTCCTAACATAATCATTTGCATGTGGTTGTTGAAATAACAATGAATACACCAAATAATTCACGAATGAAATTTGGTGCTTCAGAAATTGAGCACAACATAAAATATAGTAGGAATAACTTCAGAAAAATACAGATACCAGGAACAACTTTATTCCACAGTAAAAACAGATATCAAACAGATGCCCGGGATCATTCTCCTCACTAGAAAGAAAAAAGAAAAAGAAAAATTAGAAAATCATTTAAGCACGAACTACAGTTTAAATTCACAATGAATTTCAAAATGAAGTGTATATGTACACACACATCAGCAAACGATGTTAGTAAAAAGAACCCAGTGGTAATACAAAGTTATCAAAAAAAAAAAAAAAAAAAAAAAAGTCAACACTTCAAACAGGAAATGGTTTGCATGCTATAGTAATCATATAACAATTTAAGTCTTTTAAATCTATTTTACTGATATAACTAATATTGTAATTCTAAAAACAAATTAACAACAGGAACTTTAACAGAACACTCAATTTCACATCAATTTACCTAACTGTTAAACACAAAATCTCAATGTTACATAAAGTGGGATGATTTAAGCCGACGGCATTCTCACACCCACTCGAAGTCGAGGTTCATACTTGTTGCAGTATGGATACCAGCAACCCTCCTTTTAATGAACTCATTATAAACTGACTTTTATAGTTATAAAATCTCTAAACTACTTTCAATATGTGCAGTAGCACTTTTACCACAAAACCAACGTTACTGAGTATATTTTATGGCAAAAAAATATACTCAGGAGATTAGTTTTAATTCAAAACAAAAACAAGGTGTATGAGAGCAGGTGATCAGAAAGCAGACTATTTGTGATTTTCAATGCCTACAATAACCGTCACGCACTCTCTGAATTAAATGTTAAGTTACATACAGAATATGGCAAATTGACAAACAGTGACTAACACTAATTTCACCTTTCATTTCAGAGTACAAATTATGATGTGTGTATTAATAAGTTTTTTAAAACTTTGCTCTGAAGATAATTTTGGGTTAACTACTTTAGTAAAGTTAAACCCCCAAATTTTCAAAGCAAGAGGAACTATATTTACAAACAACATAATGGTACATGGCAAAAAGTGTACTGTCAGTCATATTTTGTATGTAACATGCAAAAAAAGGGAACACACAACAATACAAACCTTTTCATGTCTGTACAAAAATAATCTATACAAATTTCTGAAAAGACTTGAAAATTGGCCTATATAATCCAAAATGAATGAAACGGCATTAATATTTTATGGTGAATTACAACGACCAAAGTGCTGGAGTAGTAATTATGAATACATACAACTGCCATTGTACTGTTCCTTTAGGCAATGTATGTTTATGTCTCAACACATGCAGCTGTGTAAATTAACCAACCCATACTTTTAGGTTGAGGGGTTAAAGGTAAGAAAATTGCTAACAGAACTGCAAAAAAATATGCTCCAGCATTATGCCTGAAATTCCCAGACCATCATGCCTAAGTTAGCATGGATAAACGGAAGTACAACAGTTAAAAATTTAAACGAATATTTACAGACATGAAAAAGTTAATGCGTAAAATAAACTATTCTAAAAAGGTAGACTGGTGCTAGGAGGTAATTAAGAATAATTTAGATGAACAAGGAAAACATCAGTTCAAAAGTGGAGCACAACATTCAGGAAACACTGGTGGCATCAACATTAAAACGAAGATATATCAACCATCTTACCAGATATAGAAATAGTAGAATCTTATTTTTTCTAAAAATGAAACAAAATATTTCATGATGTAAAACATACCAAAATACAGGAAATACAGCATTATCTACATCACTACTTTAAATGGGAAAGCAGAGTATTGATAAATAGAAAATTACAGAATGAACAACAACAGCCGTCTTGGAAGAAGCACCGCTCACAAAGAATACTGAAAGCAGACTTTGCCGCATTTACAGCAAAAACACAAAAAACCTTACCTTTTTGCCAGCACCAATTTTGGTTTTAGCCACACCCCGTACTTTCTTTTGCCTATTCTTTCTTTCTTTTCTCTGTTTGCGGCTTATCTTTCCTTTCTCATAGAGACCATGCTAAAAGAAAAACAAAAATCATTCTCATGTTTTCGTTTTCTTCTACATCTTAAATCTATTTTATCAATTTTTACATTATCCAATTCAATATTAAACAACATTTATTTTTTTTTCAATTTACAAAGCTTTAGCTAAATGTTGATTCAAAATACACATTTAAAATTCAGGGAAAGAAAAATACATACCCTTGCTAATCTGTGTTTAGGCTCAAATTTCTTTGCAAAATCTAATGTGTCATATATCATAGCAAACCCCGTACTTCTTCCACCGCCAAATTGTGTCCGGAAACCAAAGCAGAAAATCAGATCTGGTGTAGTTTTGTATTTAGATGCTAATTTTTCACGGATCTCTGTCTTAGGTACAGTAGCCCGTCCAGGATGTATGACATCTACCACCTATTTGAAGAAAAATAAAAAATGTAATTCTTTATCATTTCAAGAGAGCATCAACAGACTAGCACAGCATGACACACCTAATTTTCAGACAACAATGCCTGGAAATTTGAGATAGAAAATACCAGGGAGATGTTTTCACAGGAAGTGTGCAAGAGTTGGAAGGAAATGATGTGACCATTCCTTGCTGGATAAGTAATGTGTAAAAAATGAACTGAGGGAAAAATTAGATATGAAGAATCAGAAGTAGTGTAAGAGAAGACTATGCCTGCACAGTATGGAGGATGCCAGTCATGTAAAAAGGTGTAGAACACCTTAAAGATTACACAGAACTGAAATTTGTGAGGAAGTGATGTGCTGGAAAAGATTCGCCCAACATATCTGTGCAGGAACGGCAAAAATTGATGACAATGAGCTATGGGATGCAGAATATCCACATTTGTATCTTTCCTTAATATTCAGTCTTAGTCTTCTTAATATTCTACTGACTTTGTAGCTACCTCACAACTATCACCATATTTATTCCCATCAAACCATCCATGTAAAGAAGGAAAGTATAATTTTGATCTGCCTATATCAAATCCCAATTCTTTATTGTTAGCCACTACTCACTGCTTCCCCTACTACATGCCACTATCCAATCTCCTTAAAATATTTACCGAACATTGTTCCATCATTATATTCTCTTCCACTGCTCGCCTCTATTTGCCAGGGATCAGCATGGCAACACAGATGTAAAATGATGAAATATATTGAACTGGCTAATCCAAAACCAACTCATAAGAAATAACCATATCACAACATTTGTGAACTGAGTAGATGAAGCAGTTTTATGTCACTATTCTCTACATCAATGCCATAAGATTAAGAAATATTATGAAGTGAAACTAGTTACACAGTTCCATGCATAAGAGCCTCCTACTATAGGTTCAATCCAACCAAAGCCTTGTAAGTGAAACTTAAGAGACAGGAACTATGTTGAAGCTCATTGTGAAGACTGTTCCTCATTCTGAGAGTGCATGGATGCCATAAACAGAAGCCAGTCTGATGCAAGCATCCTAGCTGGTTTCCCTGGTCTGAGAACAATACCCAGTCAACAGAATGGTGAAATGAAAAACCAAGTGCTGTTTACAGAACCATCATGATTGAAAAGTAGAAGACATCCTTCTGGCAAGGTACCAAAAGGATCAGTTGCAATTTTGTGAGGCAAAAGAGGCACAGAGCTAGTTTTTGGGATGATGGTCCCACATGGTTGTAATGTTGGGTAGCAACCACCCATCCAGCTTATGGGGATGTATGATTTGCTTAAAGCATTGCTCTCTGCCAGAGTGAAGCACATAAAGAACTGTTAATATTGACGAAACAGAGCACATATCTATCAGCCCAGTTACAAAAAACAAAAATCAAGTAAAAAAACAATGTTATTTGTCACGACATTCTCGGAACCACTGAAGAATAAAATCAAAAGCAGCTCGATTTATATGAAGTAATTAATGTAGCTATTATGAACAAGATCCACATAATATCTTAAAAAAGACCATGTGGGGTGAAATAGCATTTGACAGAGCCGTAAGAATAACTCAAACAATTTTGCTGTCAATATAATTGAAAACAGTTGGAAGACTTTCATCACCCACTTGTATATAATCCATAAGCATGTTTTTCCTACAAGTATAGCTTCTGAGTACCTTCATCCAATTAGAGACACATGAAAGAGAGTAAAATCAGCTCAGCAGGAATTAAGTTTATTAGAGAAATGATGTTTGCAGCCATATGTTAGTGCTGTAAATGGCACACTGGATATAAGGGCAAAAGCAACATAACTCATTTTCCCAGAAAGCCCAGCAAAGTATCATTTGAAGAAAAACAATTTACTAAATACAGAAATAAAAACAAGAAAAAAATTTTCAATAACACAATCAGGAACAATGACAAAACACCCCATATCTGTATGCAGATATGCTTGTACAACATTGTGTGAACAAAGCAACTGTAATTTATGTAATTGTTTTAAAAACCCAACACCAACCGAGTCTGATTAAAGAAAACAAAGTCATGTAACAACAGTTGCGAAACCACAAGGACAAACATACCAAATGGTTCGATTAGATGAAGTAATTTTATGTAGCTATTGTATATATATATCAATGCCACAATATGAAATAAAACATACCGTGGAGTAAAAATAGCAATTTATAATGTAGGGATTTAGGAGATTTCATGAGCAACCAGACATGTGTACCATCACTTTACAAAGACATGCTAGTTTTAAGGTATACATTTATGTTAGTATTGTAAAAGGCACACTGGATATAATTCACAAGCAACATAACTCATTTTCCCCAGAGAGAGAAAAAATAAACACAATCAGGAACAATGACAAAGCAACAGTAATTTATTGTAGTTGTTTAAAAAACCCAACACCAACCCAATCTGATTAAAGAAAAAGTAAAATCATGTAACAACAGTTGCGAAACCACTAGGATAAACATTCCAAGAGGTTCGATTAGATGAAGTAATTTTATGTTGCTATTGTATAC
>NC_068985.1:22668792-22689509 GCF_001194135.2 Octopus bimaculoides
AATAAAACATACCGTGGAGTAAAAATAGCAATTTATAATGTAGGGATTTAGGAGATTTCATGAGCAACCAGACATGTGTACCATCACTTTACAAAGACATGCTAGTTTTAAGGTATACATTTATGTTAGTATTGTAAAAGGCACACTGGATATAATTCACAAGCAACATAACTCATTTTCCCCAGAGAGAGAAAAAATAAACACAATCAGGAACAATGACAAAGCAACAGTAATTTATTGTAGTTGTTTAAAAAACCCAACACCAACCCAATCTGATTAAAGAAAAAGTAAAATCATGTAACAACAGTTGCGAAACCACTAGGATAAACATTCCAAGAGGTTCGATTAGATGAAGTAATTTTATGTTGCTATTGTATACACCGATGCCACACTCAGCCATAAGATTAAGACATAGAGTGGAATGAAAATAGCAGTTTATAATATATATATACACACACAAAATTTCATGAAAAAGTAGACGAGTACTGTCACTCTACAAAGACGTGCTAGTTTTAAGGTATACATTCATATAGTTTTATCTAAGTTTAGGAAAATCAGTTAAAGAAGAAGCCACCAACCTAAGTTGCTACTTTTTGGTTATCTCATCCCCATTAAAAAACTGGGTTATCTCCCCACTAATAAAAACCTAGTTAATGTGGCGACAATAGATTGGATTAAGAGAGATCCTTTGGCCTCCTCAATAGGCATAGTATGATTAATTATCAGATTCAGTAAAATGTTAAATTTTTCTTTGTTTTATTGAGGGTTAAACAACTTTTTTAGTTGAAGGAGATAACCAAAGTACCGATATTTCTCGTAAAACGGAGGGAAATAACCCAATTTTTTAATGGGGGTGAGATAACCAAAAAGTACCCCCAAAGTTATAGATACTTAAGAAATGTATGTGTCCATACTAGAGACCGGCACTGTCATGGTATTAGCTGTCAGAAGTGAATGTAGAAAAATCTGACAAGGAACGTTACTGCTGGTTTGAGTTGATTCTTTGGCTACTGACAGCTAATACCATGACTGGCCGGAGCGAGCTATCTGTCTGTCTGTCTCTCTCTCTATCTATCACTCGAAAGTTATTGGAACAAATTTGACACCTATATCCATGCGTTTGAAAACACACAGAGTATAAGGGTACTACTAAAGCAGAGTGGTCCCGAACGCGCAGTCGCGCGTCCGCGCTAGCTAGTCGTGAGTGGTCGATCCTATTATTTTTTAACTTCAAACTTCATTTGTTTTCTATTTAGATAAATTCTCTCTGTTGAAAATTATATTTTTATATTTTAAATAATTTGCAATTTCAGAAAATATATTTTTATATTAAATTTGCGTTTTCTAATTTGATAAATTCTACGGACACAAACAGGTGAACGAGTGATAGATAGATAGATAGATATAGAGAGAGAGATAGTGAGATAGACAGACAGACAGACAGATAGATAGCTCTGGCTAGTCAGTAGCCAAAGAATCAACTCAAACCAGCAGTAACGTTCCTTGTCAGTTCTACTTTCAATTCTGACAGCTAATACCATGACAGTGCCTAGAGACCACCTGGTATGTGATGGTCTCGAGTGTGGACGCTTGAATTTTGACTTGTAGATGTTTGCAGCAGACTGCTCCAGCTTTACAAAATAGACATTTAACAAAATAACTCAACAGAGAACATGCTCCTTCATTTTTCTTAAAGACCAGCTGGTTTTAAAAAGATATACCAAGGAATAAAATTGCCTATTATTACACTACCACTTGGCACATGGGTGTCTTACCCTTTTGTTGCCATATTTTTGATAAAATAAGCTGCTTTTGTTTAGTTAATTTTAAGATAATGAAGAATTTTATTAAAACAAATTTATGTCATAGAACTGGAGGCGGTCCCAAAAGGATTAGAGTCCAGTGTGCTGCATGTCTATGAGGTAACACACCCGGGGAACTCAGTATTATCACAAGAAAATATAAGTAAAAGTCATGTAACAACAGTTGCGAAACCACTAGGATAAACATTCCAAGAGGTTCGATTAGATGAAGTAATTTTATGTAGCTATTGTATCACCAATGCCACAATATGCCATAAGATTAAGACACACTGTGGAGTAAAAATAGCAGTTTACAGAGTCAAGAAAGGATCCACATTTAACAAAACAACTAGACAGACAACATGCACCTTCATTTTTCTCAACAAGACCAGCTGGTTTTAAAAAGGTAAACCAAGGAATAGAATTTTCCCAATATATGACTACTGAAATGATCATACACAAATTTATAACGATGCTTGCTTACTTAAATATTACACATACAGAATAGTGATCATGATGGTGTGGAGGGTATTTGTTTGAAATTTAGCTTCTTTTCAGCTGGACAATTAAGTTGGCAGCAAAAAGGCCATTTCCATGCGAGTAACTGCATACAGAAACGTCGATCACAAGAAGAGGACTCTCCAAGCTTGTAGGAATTCCTCTGGCAAAGGGATCGATGAAAAGGATTGTCAAATATATTGCTTATTCATTCACATTATTTTGACTTAATCATTCACTACCTCATATCTTCAATGATGTAATTGTATTCTTTGAGAATGACATTGTAAGGTAGGAGTGTGAGGCTGGTTATGGCCAGTTTCAATGCTAAAGTGTGAGCAGCAAGAGAACTATCAGGCCATGTAATGCATGGAAGAATCCTTCATCAGCTGATGGTCTTGTAGGGGTTGCAGTGCTGGGTCTGATTTACGGAGGTGGGAGATTTTGTTCAAAGCATTATTCTTTGCCCAAGTGTACTAATTTGGGAATGTAGTGGTTATGTATAGGGGGTGGGAGTACTTGGCTAAAAGGATGCGTTTACTATTGCACTCCTGTATGATAGCCCAGAGATGAAGAACATGCACTACCAGAAAAAAATTAGCACAGAACTAGCGGAGCCCCATCCAGTCAGGTAATATTGCATAGTATGCATATGGCAAAAAGATGAAATACCTATTTCAAGAGATGGACTTCTCCCAAGTTGATTTTCCTCATTGACTTACAAAAGTACACTAAGATAGGTATCTTGTAATAATCAACAAAGGAAGGAGATTAAAGATGAAAAGTGAATAAATAAAAACATTGTCACAACACTCTCGGAACCACTAAAGAATTTGTCGATAGCAGCTCGATTTTATGAAGTAATTAATGTAGCTATTATAAACAAGGTCCACATAATATCCTAAAAAAAAGGACTATGTGGGGCGAAATAGCATTTATACTATTATATTCCTTATCATCATTTAATGCCTACTATTTCATACTTGCACAGGTAGATTGTCTATGGTCAGATGCTTTTCCTATCACCAACCCTCACCTGTTTCCAAGCAAAGTAATATTTCTTCATGGTTGGCATATTTTCAAAAGAATGAAAACAAAGGCTACAGCGTGTGTGATGGCAAGTCTCATCTACAACTCTCATAACACGACAACTTCTTTCAAATGTTACTTACCAAATCTACAGCAGAAGACATTAACCAGAAGTGCCACACAGTTGGTCTGCGCCCAAAACTAAACCTAATTGGAAATAGCTGAAGAGAAATGTGAAGTTCTAGTGGAAAACTCCCCACTCACTTGTATACAATACATACGTTTATGATTTTGTGGTTTTTTAATGCCAACTTTTATTACGGAACCTTATAAAAAAAAAAACTTCATACTTATAAGTGAATATATCTGCATAAAGTTATATGAACAAAGCAAGAAGGCGATATTACGCATAACTAGCACAAAAATTATGCACACAAAGCTAAGATAGTACTTCATCAAAGGTAGTGAATTGAGGAAGGAAAAAAAAATCCCGGCTTTTTCTACAAGTCGAATATTAAAATTAAGCACAGTTACCCTACAGCTTTTATCATCTATCCTGAATTGCCTTTCAGCTCTTTCTGTTTAATCAATTTACCTTTAACCTGTATGCAGGTTTTCTCACTATTATAGAGTCCTGTTTCAACGAAGATATTCAACCACTATACACAATTGCATGGACCAGAAAATTTACACACAAATGCTGAGAGGTGGAAGGCAAAGCTTCTCCCTTTGTAATATAACGCACTAAAAACGAATAAAATAGCAACCAGATTCGAGGCAGTGTGGTTTCGAAGCCGATCCATACACTACGGGCAAAACTTCAATAGTCATAACTGAACAAATGAAAAGAAACAATTCTCACTAATTACAGCTAAAGCCAGGCATTTCCGATGCCCTTTCGATGTCTCGGGAAAATATATTAAGTTCTAAGTTAAAAAACCATTGTGTAGAGCTATAGGTTAAGTCCTGACATTAAAGATCACCATAGCTGCTACATCAGTACTGAAAGTCTATATCAAAGAACCATGTTGAACCCATCTCAGTACCCTTATTAGAACACTGTCCACATTACCTTTCTTGTAAACAATGAAATATTTTTCATCGGTCAGTTTCAGAAGTTTAGTTGGTCTGTAATCTTAAATGATATACTCACCATCTGCTTTCTGCATAATAGACGGTTCGTTAAGAATTTCCTGGTACGTATTGTAGCTGCGCTTTCAGCCTGAAATAAAATTCACAACAATGAATTCACCAGATGGATGTTTGAAAATAAGTGCTAAGTTCTTTTCAATCAGCCTGCTTTTGAAATTAATATTCACAAACTAAGAAGTTTTATATCGAACTCGAAGGAATGGACATGACGTTTTCGCTTCAGAAGCATTTGAAAGTTAATGAATAAAGGCGTAGTGCTTCTATTTAAATACCGTTCATAAACAAGCAAGTTATAAAGTGCAACATGTTGAGAAGTCGGCAGGAACCGAAAACTATTTCAAAAGATATTTCACTAAGAATGCCGTGTAATTAAACATTTACTTCAAAGCAAATGTAATGTAGGTGTAAACAATTATACCGAATTAAAACTTGAACTACTTCAAGTCATATGATTATAATTTTTTTCCAATTTATATACTGTATAGCAACCCATGTTGTAACATGTATAAAATCATATTAGTGTTAATTTGGTAATATTCAAAGTTACATTCCACGTGTTCTTGAAATGAAATTATTTTTACTTCGTTCCTTGATTAAAGAATATTTTACTGATAGTTTTTTAGGAATACTGAATTTAATACCGCTGTTTTCAATACCAACGATATATGAAATGCACCTCTACTAGCTCAGATATAAAATGAATTACGTCGCATTTGCCAAGAAGTGAGTACAAATTTGAATCAATATTAAATATATACAACACATGCACATCATTAAAATGGCGACAAGTGCCATCAACATGAGAAATAAAACTAAAAAATATAGCTTATTACCATTATTTTAACGGAAAATCTCAATTTTAAATAAGTTAAATTCTTAAGCAATTAAAACTAACATAATTGAGCCTATAAAAATATTTTAAAAAACGACGATTGTAAACGATTTAAAGAGACAATCTAACTTACCATGGTGAATGGATCAGTACAGATACCGGAAGAGGACGTGCAGGTCGAAAACCCGCAGTAAATTCAAGATTATATTATCAAGATTTTTATTTTTATAAAAGATAAATTTAGTAAATTATTATTTTTTTATAGTATAAAAAATTAATGCTCTTTTATAATTATACTTCAAAAGTATTACTAATAATTTTGTATTATCGATAGCTATTTGGGAGTAAATTAGTCGGTAAGTGAATGTTTACCAAAGTTTGGAGGTATTCATCAGTGGTTTCCTTGTCACAAGGTATTATGTTAAAAACAATCTTTGTGTGAGCTTTTGAAAGATATACAATAGAATCTTTCGTTAAACGAAGCTATCACAGAGAATATATGATCTTTTACATATTGTTTAATTAATTTATGTCCATCCCATGATAAAGAAATAGCAGGTCGTATTTCTTCGATGTAATTTCTTTAAAATGTGGTTTTCCTCTTCGAATGCACCTGAGGATGTTTATAGGTTTCGATTTCTCAGAGAATGTATATGCTTTAACCTGATACTTTTTTTCTCGACTATCGGTATCTCATCATTTATTTATCTCTAATCACACAAACAAAGCAATTGTATTTAATAAAATCTAAGAGAGTTTATTGAATATATCCATTATCTATCTGCATATGTTTATACAAATAGAAATTAGCCTTATATCAAAGTTTATCTTACCCGTGCTTATTGTTCTCTTTTAATTTGTAATATGTTACATTGAGTTTCTATGTGTGTTGACAAACATTTTAAACCTTATTGTTTTATTATATGTCGGTTTATGCAATATAGATATGGTTCCTTACAGATACCAACTTATCTATCATCTCCCAATCAATACGTCATTTCCTCGGCATTACTGAATAACTTGGGTTTCCTTTCGATTAAAGTTGCGTTCTTTAAATCCTGAAATTTGAAGACACTCCCTTCTTCTAGCGGAAGACACACTACCAGCTTTAATAAATATTGACTAAAAACAATATATAAGAGCCAACGACTGAACCTCAAAGTTGTTACGATTTCGACATCTATGTATGTTAACCCTAGTTTCTGAGGAGGGTGTTATGTAGAATATCTTTCGTATGATCTTAAGAAAATCCAACAGTGCTGGAGCCTAGGTTAGCCCTGTTCCAGCTGACTAATAATCAAGTATGTTCCAGTTATAACTATCCCGTTATTTTTCATTTTATGAAAGACAGTGCTTAAGCTAACGAAAGTGCTTTCGATTAAAAGACCAAATCCAACATTTCCCAACGAGAGAACCTCCACCTGGTCGCAATACCTGCTAGGGGAAAAAAAGGAAATCTCCCCCAAGCCTCACTCTACCGTCTTAAAAAGAAAGAAAGAACACTCTCTCTCTCTCTATATATATATATATATATATATATATATATACACACGCACACATATATATGATAACATTATGTCTGTAAAAAGACAGTATGTTTATGGTTGTAAGGTACAATAATAATATAAATTTGAACATTTGTAAAACGTATGAATACTGTTGCAAGTAACCAAGCAAAATAATGGAAGTAATGTTTATTCAATATTGTGAAAGTATTAGTGTTCTGTTGTTTCATTTTCTTAAAAATTGAAATGCTGTTCCAATTTGTTTAACAATAAAAATGTAATTGGAAATACTAACAAAAATATTTCTACACTTAAGATGTAAACGAAATACATTTACGAGGTAATCATTTGAATTAAAAATATTGAGAAAACATTCTTAGAGAAATGATACAAAATTCAAAAAGAATGTTTCTATAGAATTTGAAATTCTGTGGCTTTAATTTTCTACATATATTTATGATTATCATTTACATTCAAAACCTTGTGAAAAAGTAAAAGAGTACAACCCTAAGGCACTCATTAATGAATATTCAGGTATTCTGTAATAAATCCAGTATTTGAATGAATATTTCTGTAGCCGGTACTCTTCCTGTAGCTAACCAGTCTTTCCATGATGTAGCCCTGGTGCTTGTCAATCATTGTAGACTGATGCAATACAATTCCATCACATTATTTTTATAACCCTCTTAAATACCACCCACTTACAAAATAATAGAAGTCATTCGTTGTTATGTATTCTGATGTATATTTCTAATATTATTTTCTTTATTGTTTTGGTGTTTTAGTTTACATATGATGAGTCATGGGACCTCCCCTAAAAAGCTAAAACAATGTACGCTTGATGATCTATTCAATAAAAGATCAACACCTGGACACAAAGGTATGTGTAATTGTCAATCATTTAAATTTCCTAGTTATTTCCTTATTTTGGCAAGGATATTGAAGCATTGAACTAGGATCATTGATGTATCCAGTTCAGTGATTTTGGTTTAAAATTAAACACTATGAATTTTGCTCGATCATCATACTTGAGTTGATATCCGTTACAAAACAGACTTTGTATTCTGTAAAAAATTATGTTTATCCCTTGATTACCTCCATAATGTTGGTTTCTTTAATATTTGTGGTGACTGGAGTCAGTACTAACATTTGTATGAAGCTGAATTCATAAAGTTGTAATATTTTTGCTTTTCCTTGTTTAAATGTTCCCCACTCTTCAGATTTCATGGATGTCAGAGATGTGAAGGTTACTAAGAAGCTTCATTCCTTCTACTTCTCAGCCATGATAATTCTGTAAGAAGTATTGCTGTTGAGAAAGCTCCTACATTTGCTGCCTGCTTTGCCTCCTGCACACACTTGGTAAATCTTAAATCTCCTTCAGAACTATCCCTCTTCATTCCACCAGGTTCGCCATATTCACCTCTGTGAAAGCACGTCTAGTTGCTTCAAACCGACAAGGAAGTGAGCCCTGACAATGTCCCCTCTTTCACTCTCAAATAATCTACCCTAGAACTTGCCAAATTCTTCAAACTTTCTGTCTGTCTGTCTCTCTCTCTCTCTCTCCCTCCAAAAACCTACCATAGTCTTTGTAAATCCACTTCAGTGCATGCCGTTCCCAAAAGAGCAACTCCTTTGACCCTTCCAGCTACTGCCCAATCACTTTCAATCAGCTTTGAGATGTTAGAAGTGAGACAGTCATTAACAACCACCTTCTCCATCACCTTGAAAATCTCTCCCTTTTCAATAACTCCTCTTAATTTTGTTTTGTTCCATGGAATTTCCATGGGTCACATTAGTTACTAATATTTGCATATTTATTGTAACTGTGTGGTGAGAGAGAAACAGATGAGACTGATGATGTTATTTATTACTTCCTTATGGAAAAAATAAAGTTTAGGGAGAATTATATCAATAAATAAGATTTATAAAAAAGGAAGTATATTGCAATTTCTAGTGTATATGTAACACTATTTTATACTTAATTTTAACTGAAGAGACTAGGGTGTAATTTATACATGAGGCAAAACTGGTATCAAATTTGAATATGAAGGGAAATAATATTGCATCAAGATTTGACACCAAATTTTAAGTGCTACTTAAAATTGAGAAAATACAGTAGTTTTTAATCTCAAAATATATCAGAAGTGAAGTGAAAAATATTTTCAGTTTAGCTAATAAAAATAAATAAAAATAATAGCATTACTAGGATAATCTGTAATTTTCAATTTGATAGTTATGTACAAACATTCATTGAGATGTTTCTAATGGATATTGTATTGAATATCTCTCATACATTTTGAAATATATATATTCATATATTTTTGACTTCATAGCTACAATGCAAGATTCCTTCAAACGTGATGATAAAGATCTAAAAGTTACTGATTCTCAACCAATTCTGGATAATAAATTATCAGAAAGTGATGACTTGTTGGGAGAAAAGAGGTAATTCCTTTACTATTCCATTTATTTTTCTCATTCTTTTTTTCTTCTTTTATTTAAAGATTTATATAACTTCTATGCGTTTATTCTTGTATGTTGGTTTGAGTTTATGGAAAAATGTCTAGGAACTGATTACAACTGTTTCTTTAGTAGTTAGCTTCCATGAGAATTAAGAGTCTCTTTTACAGTAAGAATCATTTAAGGATATATTCCCTACTTATCTCTGCTATTTGGCTGATCTCAATCCAAGTGGCACAATTGTTGTTTTGGACAATGACTTCTGCTCCAGTGTTAAGGAATGTTAGCTCTGTCTTGGCAAACTATTAGGTTGGCAACTAAGTTCCTGCCGTTTTTTTAAATTTAAATTTTTTAAAAGGTTTAATAAAAAATAACAACTAATTAATCAATAATGTATTCACCCTTGTTGTTTACAACTTCTTCTCAACGTTCAACAAGTTGGTAGAAATCCCCCGATTTTGACTCGAAAAATTGATTCAACCAAGCTCTCAAATCTGTATCAGTATTGAATGAAACTCCGTGCATAGCATTTGAAAGAGATCGAAAGAGGTGAAAATCCATTGGTGCCAAATCAGGAGAGTACAGCGAGTGTGGCAGCACTTCCCAGCCATGCGTTTGAATGGCTTCCTTGGCCATATTGGCAATATGAGGGCTGGCGTTGTCGTGCAGTAGAAGAACTCCATGCTGTCGATTAGGTCTTTTCTCTTGAGTTGTTCCATCTGTTGAACACAGATTCCATGTTGACCATTTGGTTCCGTTCAAGCGATTTGTAATGGATAATCCCTTCCCAGTCCCACCATACACACAACATTGTTTTACATAGATGAAGATCTTGTTTCACACGCAGTGTCGTTTGTTTACCGGGGCTAAGCCATTCCTTACGCTGCTTCATATTGATGTACAGGCACCATTTTTCGTCACCAGTAACGATTCAGTAAAGAAATCGTTGCTTGTGTCCATGAGTTGAGCGGTGACGAGCAAGCAAACCAGCGGAGATTGTGGCTTGTTGATTTTGTTGGTTGGCATTAGGAAGGGCATCCAGATCAGATTAGAGCCTGGTGCAGCTGCTGGCTCTCCAGACCTCAGTCAAACTGTCCAATCCATGCCAACATGGAAAATGGACGTTAAACGATGATGATGAAGATGATGATATTTGTGTGTGCATGTGTATGTCTTTGTGTTTTCTTTCTGCCACTACTTGTGTCAGTCTGTTTTTGTCCCCAAACTTAGTGGTTCACCAAAAGAGACCAGTAGCATAAGTAACAGGTTTTAAGAAATAGGTGCTGGGGTTGATTTGTTCAGCTAAAATCTCTTCACTGACCCTTCAATGTCATTCTAAAAATAATCAGTCATATCATTGAGCTCTCAAAGCTATGAGATTATTAAAAACAATGAATAAATACCATAAATCCTCGAGTATAATCCGCACTTTTTTCCCAAAATTTAAAGGTCAAAATTTCTAGTGCGTACTATATACGAGGTTAAAAATGTAAAATATTTTCTAAGTGATAAATATGTAAAGGCAGTTTATTTAATATTTATTTTTCACGGACGTTATTACTGTTATTTCTTTATCTTCTGCAAAGTGCACAGAAAAGCTACATGTCTGCATTATGTTATATATACAATAATAATAAAGGACGTTACCGTATATACGTTTACAAACCAAGGACGTTATATAGACCTCCTTGACTCAAGTTAGAGAAGGGGTGCGTATTATACACAAGGTTTAGGTTTTTCAGAGGTGCAGCCCCCTAAAAATCCCCTGCGTATTATACTCGAGGATTTATGGTATTCATTACATTTGACAGTAATCTGAATGCAAAAGGATTAAACAGGATATTTAAAAAAAATTTTTTTTTCTTTTTAAGAATTCAAATGGATGAAGACTTGAGTGAGTATATTTACTAATACTTTATTTCTTAAAAACGTTTGAATGATGTTTAGCAGTTATAACAGTTTTAAATGTCATCAGAGACAATTACTTACAGAGTAATAAGACAGCTTTTTTTAGAATAAAATATTTAATTTTTCTTGTAAAATTAGAATGTTGAAAATTGACAATTATTAGTAAGCTAGAATATTTTGCATCTTAAAACTTCTGGACGAAGTGGTTGTTAGTGGCATGCTGTCTTTATTGCTGTGTTTTGTAGGAGGTTGTAAGGGTCATGAAATAATGTTGCCCATCTATCTTCTATGTTCACTATTCTGAGGGTAGAATCCTCAGGCACCTCATCTGTAGGGTCCTGTCAGAAACAACTGTCATTAAACTTTTTCTCGCTGAATTCCTAAGCACGAGCATCTGATACTATGGACATTATTCAGCCATCTTGATCATGGTCTACCATAGGAATAATGTTGTTACTGATAAAATTCATAATCAGAGGATTTAAAATTTTAACCATTAACCTCAAGTTATGCTTAGCACCAATAACAGTTCTTGAGTACTGTATCTTTGAGATAATTTTTGGTTTATACTTTGCTATTAATAAAACTTCTGTTGCTGATCTACAAAAGTAAAACAAAACAGCTTATGGAATTTTAAAAACTTTCAGTATTTAAATTAGCCACATTTTGCTCAAATATTCTACCTGTTTTATGTTCAAACTGGACAAATCCAACCTCTCACACCTAGCCATTTTAAAAGGAATCAATCACATCATCAAAATCTCAATGCTACAAGATAATACATGATTAATTCAAAACAATGTGAACAAATAAATATTTCATTTGACAAAATAATCTAAATGCTAAAAGGTTAAAGGAAATTGTTGTTTATATTGCTAGATACTGTTAAATGTTTTATCTCTTTCTTATTTCTAGCTGACAGTCAGTCTTCCTTGAAATCTCTGCATGACACAGCATTTTGTATAGATAATACTAATGTAATTGAAGACATCCTTGAGTATGCAAAATATTTTTCATTTTAGTTGTATTTTGATATTGTACAAAACCTTATTTGCATCATCTCAAAATCCTTATTTGACTGTTACATCATTATTGAAATGTTAAAGAGTTTACTTAGTGTTTGATAAATAATTTTCCCTCTTCTAAATGTAATATTTCTTATATGCTTAGAAATATTTTAGTTAAGATGGTGCATTTGGCTGAAATAGTAGTTCATTGCCATTCTGTTCAGAGCTAAAATTGGCTTTACCGTTCATCTCTTTAAGGCTGTTAAGACAAGTTCTATTAATATATTAATAATTAATTAAACCCACTGTACCTCTTCTTATAGAAAATTGGCCTTGTAGCTTGTCAAAATAAATTTGTTTGATTAAGATATATATTATTTAAATATGCTTACACAAATATGAATAACTTTTATCAAAGTACATCATCTTTATATTGTCTGATATTATCACACCCATTCTAGGTTGGTAAGTGTCATACTTATATTCTTTTGTTATTTGAAGAGAGCAACAAATGATAGAACATCCTTCTACATCCAACCCTCAACCAAGCTCCAGTGACTCAAAATTAATCAATGCAGTCCAAGGTTATTTTGATGTGCAGGAAGAGAATGATGATGAACCTCAGCATAATGTAAGAGATAGTCTGCTTAATTTCTAACTTTCTTTAGCATAACAGAGCAAATATATTTAGTGCAATGAAATTCACTAATGAACACATTAAACAAGAAAACTTCATAAAGTTGTACAATTGCTTTATGTTTCTAATGATTCATTCTGAAAACATTTCTATGTTAGTTTCACCGTCAGTTTTAATTAGATAATCTTTATCAAGCATTACCTTTGGCAATGAAGAAATACTTTGGTATGGTTTTCTTAAAATTTCGTTGGTTTATCACCATGGTCTTTACCTGTTCAGATTTATCAAATTCAAAGCCATCAACATAGGGAAAATGGTACATCACATTACCAAAAATGTAAAGTGATTAGGAAACTGGTTTATGACTGTAGACATTATGAATTCACTAGAAGATCTGATTGGAACAAGTACCAGATCATCTGGTGTTTTATCATGAGTCAGATTAATCTACCATTTTCTTTACACCATAGAACTGAAGCTAAGTATTAGCTTTTAAGAAGCACAGAAGGCCAAAGAGAGAGAAGTGACTTGGATCAACAAAAAAATAAATAATAAAACCTATTTTATTTCTTAAGGTGCTATTCTGATAAACACTGACCGACATACGAATGTAAAGCCAATGTACTTATATAAATAATATGATCAAGCTGTGGAAGTTTTATACTGGAAGCTTTGTCAGAAATGGGTGTTTGAAGGAAGAAGTACATGGGACAGTCACTGGATAGAAAGAGTACTTGAGTCAGAAATATGCAAAATTTTGTTGGATTTTCTAATTCAAAAGGATAAGAAGATACAACATAGCAAGCCAGATATTACAATAATAGACAAGGAAAATCAAATTTGTTTACTGATTGATCCATCATGTCCATTTGATTCCAGGATTGGGAAGAAAGAAGATGAAAAGTTGAAAAAAAACAACCTCTTTAAAATGTATGATTGTGAGGATTTGGAACATGAAATTTATAAAGGTTATACCTGTGATAATTGCTGCATTAGAGACTGAATGATGACATAGACAAATGATTAAAGATCAGAATGGAATGTTTTGTTGAGCTTCTACAAAAAGTTTGTCTCTGAAGAATAGGAAAGATCATGAGAAGGGTTTTGAGTACTCGACGGCATATTGAGATCATGGGGGTATCTAGGGTTACATGTAGTAACTTACTACCTGCTTAAATTCTGTCAGGAATAAGACCAATCTTAATTCAAGTCTAATAATAATGAACTCATTGTATACAGCACTCAGACATGCTATAATTTGTCAGAAAAAAGTAAATGAAGGGAGAGAAAACACCAACAAGGCAACTAGAAGATTCAATAATAGTCATAAGTTCACGCACAGTACACAGAATAAGACACAAAAAGAAAGTAAAGTGGACAATAAGAGCCATAAAGAGGAGAGGGTGAATAGGCATGTCAAGAATAGTGTCAGTAAATTTCAGGGAGCATGGAATTTTTGAAGGATGCAGTTTCCTGACTTAGGTGAGTTTATTCCCTGCTTTGACAGTTCTGAGAATGAAAAAAATGTTTATGAAAGTGATGGCTGCTGAACTATTTTTGATTTTATAAGAAAGTCCACATTCCTTACGAAAAAAAAACTTGTGGAAATATATTTGATGAGTTTCTGTTGGCACTTCGTCGCTTACGACGTCGAGGGTTCCAGTTGATTCGATCAACAGAACAGCTTGCTCGTGAAATTAACGTGCAAGTGGCAGAGCACTCCACAGACACGTGTACCCTTAACGTAGTTCTCGGGGATATTCAGCGTGACACAGTGTGACAAGGCTGACCCTTTGAATTACAGGCACAACAGAAACAGGAAGTAAGAGTGAGAGAAAGTTGTGGTGGACGAGTACAGCAGGGTTCGCCACCATCCCCTGCCAGAGCCTCGTGGAGCTTTAGGTGTTTTTGCTCAAAAAACACTCACAACGCCCGGTCTGGGAATCGAAACCGCGATCCTATGACTGCGAGTCCGCTGCCCTAACCACTGGGCCATTGTGCCTCCACATTTGATGAGTAGCCAATGGTTAAATTAATCATTATGATCCTTTTTGTTTATATTCTGTTTTGCGATTTCTTAATATAAATCTATGATTGGGAAAAAAACTTTCTTTAACCCTTGTGTTTCAGAATTCCTATCCAATTGAGAAAATGCATTGTGCTCCAACCCCTTGGTCAGAACTTTTCCCCAATACAAATAAGGAACATTATATTATGTTTACATTACCTGTAAGTATTTTTTATGTTTCTTTTTTAGTCATTAGATCTAGTAAACTGATATCAGTGTAGTAATAAGGTAATGAACTTTCAGTTGATTGCTCCTGTAAATTAGTTATTGTTTGTTGCTTGGCCCAACATTGGCTTTGTTCAAGTAGTCCTACGATAAAACATGTTTCAACCATGTTCATTCCAACTTTTTCTCAGACATACAAGTGCAGGCATGGTTCGGGTTGAGAAGCTTGCTTCCTAACCATGTGGTCTTGAGTTCAGTTCCACTGTGACACCTTGGGCTTCTACTATAGCCTCGGGCTGACCAAAGCCCTGTGAGTGGATTTGGTAGATGGAAACTGAAAGAAGCCTGTTATATAATTGTAAGTGAATATATGTTTGTATCTCCTTGTCTTGACGTCACATGATGGTTGTAAATGAGTGTCACTGTCATACAAGCAGTGTCAGTCATTTCCAATCTTCTGCAAAAACATGTCTGGCCTTGGGGAAGTATTATTTTGCTTGGAGATAAGTGAGGATTAGTTGACAGGAAGGACATCCACCTATAGAAAACCTGTCTCAATGAATTCCATAGGACCCATACATTGCATTTTGCTCACTTTGATTTCCAATAAAAACATAATCAACATCATCATCGTTTAACGTCCACTTTCCATGCTAGCATGGGTTGGACGATTGACTGAGGACTGGTGGACCAGGAGGCGACACCAGGCTCCAATCTGATTTGGCAGAGTTTCTACAGCTGGATGCCCTTCCTAACGCCAACCACTCCGAGAGTGTAGTGGGTGTTTTTACGTGCCACCAGCAAAATGAAGTTGATAACCTGAAAATGAATTTAATAACTGAAAATGTAATAACCTGAAAACATTATAGTGTCAGGTTAAATACACTACAGTGTTTAGTTTCCAAATTAGCTGGTATCTGCTTTATCTTTAATTCTTTCTTGATCAATACCTAATTGTTCACTGGGGTCAGTTCAACTGAGATTACCACTGACCTGTAAATGTTACCCTTGTGCCTAGTCTTAAAGAATCAATATGATAAATGTTTGTGGTAAGTGTTGTAGCATCTGTACAATTCCTGATTGTAACTTTTTCATTTTATTTACATTGCTCATGCTTTCTTGAACTGCATCGTATTTCATTTCTCTTCTCTTATAAACCCAGAACTTTGCTAACCAATAAGTGAACTTCTACATGATCATTTGCCCTGCTACAGTTAGCTGCTAAAGCTCCCTCAAGTCATTCCCTTTTATCTTAACAACAGAAGTCAGACATATTTAGATTTGCTGTTTTGCAGCTAGCAGCAACAAAATTCCAGGGTTTTGTTCTTTTGTAAGTAATTAATATAATTCAGGTTTAACTAGAGAAGTGCTGTTTCATTATCTGAATAAATTATGTTGTTTGTACTTGACCACAGACCCCCATGAATATCCAGCAACTGTTTGGGATAATATTTAAATATACCAATGGTTTAGTGGTTAAAATATTTGGCTCATGATCATAAGGTCGTGAGTTCAATTACTGGTGGCATGTTGTGTTCATGAGCAAGATACTTTATTTCATGTTGCTCCAGTTCACTCATCTGGCAAAAATGAGTAGTACCTGTATTTCAAAGGGCCAGTCTTGTCACATTTTGTGCCACGCTGAACTCCCTGAGAACTGTCTTAAGGGTATGTGTGTCTGTGGAATGCTCAGCCATTTACACGTTAATTTCACAAGCAGGCTGTTTCCATTGATTGGATCAACTGGAACCCACATTGTTGTAACCAATGGAGTGCCAGGTTTATACACTCTCAATTCAGCACCACAATTGTATTTCATTAATTGCTAAAACCTCTGTGAATGTGGTGGATAAATGTTGATGTTAAACCAACTGTATCCATTTTGCTATTGAGCGATTCATTATTACTAGTAAGACTCATGTAAATTCCACTGAATGGAAAAAATTAAGAGGATCTATTTAAGAAAGAAAGGATGATTTGCATTTTTATAGTATTCATAATTTAGCATTCTTAAAATATTCTTGATGTTCGTCTACATTCATTTCCTCATGTCTATGTCGGTGTTGTCTTTTTCCTCTTTTTATCATATCTTCTTGCTGTTCCTCTCTGATCTGTGCTCTATATCTGTCTATCCTTCCGTGGGCAGCTTTGCAATGGTGTTTCTTGTGAATCCAGAGTTGCGGCTAGATTAACCCTTATAAACAAATATCAATTTTTTAAGCAAGCTGACAATAAATAATTAGGAGAGTATTGTAGTTTGCTTGAAGCATTGTGTATTGTTTGTAAAGAATAAAAGTTTAGAATGGTACAACAATGCACTATAGAAATATAACCAAATTACAACAGGTATATAGTCCATTTTTTGTTCTATAGTGCATTGTTGTACCATTCTAAACTTTTATTCTTAATAAATAATTGCACTTATGTGTATGCGATGGTCGCTATAAAAAAAAATTTGTTCAATAAAAAAAATACTTTTCAATATCACCACACCACCACCACCACCGCCTCCACCACCACTGCTATCTGCTTCCTTCTCTCTCAATATAACTGCCTCCCCTGTCCATCTGTCTATCTACCTTCAACTAATTTTTTAACCATGTAATAAATATTCCTTCCTCACCCCACTGCACATAGTTAACACTTCTCTCTCCCTCTTTTTTCTTGTCTTTTTCTGTCTTCGCCTCTACCTTCAGCTGACCATGTGACCATTTGGACTAAGTGTATTAAAAGTAATCACCTTTCTCTACTTTTTCTTCTCTTCTTTCTTCACTCCTCCCTCTCTCTCACTTACTCCACCTCTCACTCATTCCACCACCACCTCTCTAACTAACTAATGTATAACGGGCAAAGGAACAAGCAGAATATATAGATTAATAAAAAATGTTAATAAATATTTATTATTATTACTTTTTTATTTCATTTAGGATGGCTATGACTCTGGAAAAGATGATATCCTTCCTAAACCTAGTTCAGGAAACCTCATAGACTGCTGGGATGAGAACCATGTTAAGATGCCGTGTTCCATACAAAGTGAATGTGTTGTTGAAAAACAAGTTTGTATTTGTTTTATCTCAAACTTCAACTAAACCATTTTAGTTTAAACCCTTTTCACTTAGTTATGAAGAAACTGTTGTAATGTTCTCACAGAAATCATGAGTTTCAATCCCGTTTGTTTTTTAAAGTAAAACTTTAATTTAATTCTAGAGTAATCTTGAATTTAGTGTTTTGTTAGCTGGAAATACTCAATTCAGTTCCTGTTAGAGAAAATAATGCAAAGCCTATCTAATACTAAGCTTTCAGGTTAAAGATTTCAATTGTCTTGAATCTTGCATTTGTACTTGGGCTGGAGTTTTGATTCAGTTTGTGATGGCCCATATGCAACTATCCAGCTTATGATTCCGTTTAACTTGTCACGTATCCACCACTAGGTGGCCTCATGTTGTTTGCAATACATACTTCTGTGAAATAGACTCGATTCATCTTTTCATGTTTTTAAATGTGATCGTTTTGCAATTTAGAGATTTGCATATTGTTGAGTAAAAGAAGTTTTGCAGACTCAGCTTACCATGGATGGTATATTTGCTGATTAGTTGCAGTAGTAAAGAAAAGCAACAACTGCAACAATTTTATGTTACTATTCACTTCACAAGTCTTCTTTCAGAAAATTGCAATGTTCTGGAACTTTCTTTTTGTCCAAACAGAAATTCAAGTAGAGCATTAGTCTCATCAACTTCACAAGTTTGGGAAGGCTTTGAGAGACAAGGGCACAGCCCTTTTTATTCAGGATAAATAATAATAAACTGAGTAGTGGCAGCAAACTGCATTAATTTTCCAGCCCTACATAAGCTCCTGTTATAAATATAGATGTTGAGAATATTGTCTGGGTTGTTACAAATATGGTCATTGACATATTTTGACTTGGAGAAGACTTCATTCTGTAATCTGATAGATTTTGAGAAATCTAGCTGTATTTAAATGGTTTCTGAAGAGTTTTCAAAATATGTATGATGGGACTAAGAACAAAATTGGCAGTGAGGAGTTTATTGTCTACTAAAGCTCTTCTTTCAGGTTCTTTTGGTATATATTTTATATTTTTACTGTAGTTGTTTAAGTTAAACTGAAAATAGATGTAAACTGATAGAAAAATAGTTCTCATTTGTAAGTCACTTCTATAGTGTGACTATATTGATAATGTATGTTTGCTCTTAGCAAATAAATAAACTTGCAACAATGAAACAATCAAACTGGAAATATTAAGAAATATAATTGTTTGTGTCTGTGAGGTAGGAAGAAAGTAAAACTTTGTAAATTCAAATCTGAATTTGACTATATTCTTTTTTCTATGTATGTATATTTAGCTAAAGGAACGCTGGGAAGTTATCCAGAATGCATTAATATCAAATATAAAATCACCCCAGGAACTTGAGGTATGTTATTGAGAAAATATTCTGTTTCATACTTTTTGTACAATACTTCAAGTTATTGTCATTTAACAAATTGTCTCTGCTGGTATGATGTTTTTTTTTAATCTCATTATGTTGTTCAGAATCCATATGAGGAGTACCCAAAAGTAACCGGAAATGTTCTCTTAGGGACAAGCCTGTTGTAGTTCAGGCTTCCGCTGCTAGAAGCCACTTGATGTGACCCTCAGGCATAAGTTTGCCAACCAGCGTCATCGAGTAATGTTGTGCTGCCATGTGGTGTGTCTTTCTTTGTTGATTTTTCATGTTGCTCCCGTTCACTCAGCTGTAGAAATGAGTTGTGACATCACTGGTACCAAGCTGTATTGGCCTTTGCTTTTCCCTTGGATAACATCGATGGTGTGGAGTGGGGAGGCTGGTATGCATGGGCGACTACTGGTCTTCCAAAAACAACCTTGCACAGATTTGTATTTTAGAGGGGAACTTTCTAGGTGCAATTCCATGGTCATTCATGACCGAAGGGGTCCCTTACCCTATATATATATCATCGTCATCATCATAATCATTTAACGTCTGTTTTCCATGCTGGCATGAGTTGGATGCTTTGACTGGGGACTGACAAGCCAGTAGGCTGCACCAGGCTCCAATCTGATCTGGCAAGGTTTCTACAGCTGGATGCCCTTCTTAACACCAACCACTTTGAGAGTGTAGTGGGTACTTTTTACATACCACCAGAACGGGAGCCAGTCAGGTGGCACTGGCATTGACCCACGCTTGAATGGAGCTTATTATGTGCCACCATGTATATCCAAATTGAGGGAGTGGACCCAAATTTTTGACCTCTTCCTTCAATTCTCTTACCTACCATTTTATTTCTTCATACATTTATTTATTTATTTTTTTACTCCATTCTTCCAGCTTCATCACTCATTTTAAATTATATCTCCAGTGAGTTAATTTGAGATTCCTTAATGACAATGTAACATCATCATCATCATCATCATCGTTTAACGTCCGCTTTCCATGCTAGCATGGGTTGGACGATTTGACTGAGGACTGGTGAAACCGGATGGCAACACCAGGCTCCAGTCTGATTTGGCAGAGTTTCTACAGCTGGATGCCCTTCCTAACGCCAACCACTCAGAGAGTGTAGTGGGTGCTTTTACGTGTCACCCGCACGAAAACGGCCACGCTCGAAATGGTGTCTTTTATGTGCCACCCGCACAAGCC
>NC_068985.1:22694852-22701418 GCF_001194135.2 Octopus bimaculoides
TGGGTGATTAGAATATAACGTAGCATGAATTTAGGAAGCTTAGAAAATGAATAAGCATGAATTTAAGACAACAACTGAATTCAATTGAATTTCATGGAGAGAAACAAGATAAATAATAGGGGGCAAAACTAAGTAGATAGGGCTCTTAATTGTAGATTTTAAATATTTGAGAGACAACAATGCATAAATCGTAATTTTTAAAAGAGCAATGAATTCTGGGTGATTAGAATATAACGTAGCATGAATTTAGGAAGCTTAGAAAATGAATAAGCATGAATTTAAGACAACAACCTTCATATATTATGGTATCTTTGGCCTGATGAGTAGCTAGTAAGTATTGCTTCCGAGGATTTACTGAGTAATTACTACTTCCAAGGATCTTCTAGCTAGAAAACATGTAGCCTGGATTTTACCTGCTCCACTCCTTCAATTTGGATTCTTATTCACACTCATAGCAACCCTAGTTGTTAAATGGGAAAAGGCTACAATTTTCAACATCAGTAAATCATTATTGTTCCTGACAGTTGTTTTTTATACCTTCCATGGACTGCTCTGACCTTACTAACCTCTAGATTCTTGGATCTTACAATCACACACACACACACGTCTGTATGTATGATGTGTGTGTGTATGTGTTCATACATGCAAAATTACAGATATATATTTCTGCAAATTTCCAAACATCCAGACTCAAATACTCCCTCTTTGCTGTTCTCTTTTTCTGCATATTCAGATTTTGAAGAGTTTACTGAATATTTAAGAAAATACTTAAAATATGGAAGATTTATTCTATTTTTCTTTGTTTATTTTTCTCACAGGTAGCAATTCTTAGGTACAATTACCGCTACAGAAATGTGTGGCGCTTTGATGGTTTGCGAAAATTTTTTGATAATGTAAGTATGTTGCTTCAAACTTTGTAGATATTTATAGACTTTTTCTTAAGAACACCTCATATTTTTGGTGACCCTCACCTATAATATTTCACATTTTTAGTTCATCTATTGTTTGTTTTGATTCCAGATGATGGAAGTTGAATACCAAAGTTTCTTTACAAGTCTCCTTCCAAAAATAGCATTGCTAGCACTTCGACTCCCTTATTTATGTAACCAGGTAAGCAATACTTTGACATATCCAAGTCCTTTAAGAAATTTCTATTATTGTCTTCAAGTAGAGCATACTTGGTTCTTATAGATATCTCAAGCAACTGAAATCCAACCCATAGCATATGGCTGCACTATGTACAGATGTTTTGATGTCTACAACTTGAACAACAACAGTGGATTGACAGCATTGGTAGATTAGTTGACTTTGCAGTATTTAGTTGCATACTTTTATGTTCAGAGAAGAACATTAATTAGTTTTCATTCTTCCTGGTTGATAAAATATATGTTGGCACTCCGTCGCTTACGACGTCGAGGGTTCCAGTTGATCCGATGAACGGAACAGCCTGCTCGTGAAATTAACGTGCAAGTGGCTGAGCACTCCACAGACATGTGTACCTTTAACGTAGTTCTCGGGGATATTCAGCGTGACACAGAGTATGACAAGGCTGACTCTTTGAATTACAGGCACAACAGAAACAGGAAGTAAGAGTGAGAGAAAGTTGTGATGGAAGAGTACAGCAGGGTTCACCACCATCCTCTGCCAGAGCCTCGTGGAGCTTTAGGTGTCTTCGCTCAATAAACACTCACAACGCCCGGTCTGGAAATCGAAACTGCAATCCTATGACCGTGAGTCCGCTGCCCTAACCACTGGGCCATTGCGCCTCCATGGTTGATAAAATAAGAACCGTTCAAATATTTAAGTTGATTTAAGTAACACTTATCACCCACAAAATTTCTTGCCTTATGACTTTTAGAAATGAATAATTACCAAGTAACTTGTAATGTTCCCAAAACTATAAAATGTCAAATTCTGCGAATTGTTAAATTACATGTAATCAATATAATTTTAATTTTTCAATCCATTCAAATAAAAACCATCATCTTCATTTAACATCCGTTGTCCATGCTTGCATGGGTTGGATGGTTTGACCAGGGCTGGTTAAGTGAGGGGTTGCACCAGACTCCAGTCTGATTTGGCATGGTTTCTGTGGCTGGATGCCCTTCCTAACGCCAACCACTTCAAGAGTGTAATGGGTGCTTTTACATGCCACCAGCACTGGTACCAGTATCTGCCATGACTACGATTTCATTTGGGTTGATGGGTCTTCTTCTCAAGCACAGAATTTTGCCAAGGGTCTTGGTCATTTGTCATTGCCTCTATGAGGCCCAGCACTCAAATGACCCTTTGTATGCGCCACCGGCACAGGTGCCAATTATGTGACATCAGCAGCAGTCACGATTATGATTTCACTTGGCTTGACATGTCTTCTCAAACGCGGCATATCACCAAAGGTCTTGGTCACTAGTCATTGATTCATGAGGCCCAATGTTTGAAGATCATGCTTCACCAACAAGACAACAGGCAATATGAAGAGGTTGTGGTTTTTAAAATAGTAACACGTGACTAGACATATTGTCAAATTATTACTGCTAATACCTTCCACTATGAAGTTTTTTTTTATCATTTATTTGTTTTTTTGCCTAAGTGCATTTGGTATTAGCAGTAATAATATGACAATATGTCTAGTCAGATGTTACTATTTTAAAAACCACAACTGCTTCATATTGCCTGTTGTCTTGTTGCTGCTGCTTAGTAACCATTCCGTCATCTTTTATGGAGAAGTTCTATGATGAAAAGTATTCTAAGTGTAACTATTCTAATATGTTTTTAAGATGGTAGGGAGAATTTGGTTGCTACTTCTAACAAGTTGATTGACCATGTGGCAGCTCCCTTGTTGGTCATTAGCTATTGTTTTTTTCTTTTTTACTTTTGGGTGGATTCACCATTTCTGTCTTGGAAACGTTTCCTAAGTACAGTGACATTTAAAAAAAAATTTTTCACGGTTTTTTATTTCACATATTTTATGTGATGTTTTATGTGTAACACAACAGTGATTTCATATATCAACAGAAAGTAACAGGTAATATCTTAAGAGGCTTGTCAGTCCGCCTCATGGTCCTAGCAGACAAAATGGAAAAGGTTGTCCTGAAGGATGACAAGGGAGTTGCACTGGAATAGTCACTCTGACTAACCGGGCTCGCACATGCAAATAGTCATCTACGTCCCGATAGTGGTGAGGATGGATGTGATATGGAGGCCGAGAACGCCGGAGGTTTCCACTGCCACATGCTCGACCAGAGTGACCGATACTTTGACAATTTGCTCTTCTCGGTTGACAAGCAACTTTTACTTGCATGGCAAATACTATGCTCAAGGGAAATAACTACAACCTCAGAGTACTTTCCCTTCAAAATTGTATTACATTTTTCTGTTTTGTCTGCTGGGACCATGAGACTGATTGATAATTGGTTCACTCATTTTTGTATAAATATCATTTTACTTTCTTTTTAATCTTTTCTAAATCATTTTTTTTTTCCTTTTTAGTGAGAAAATTTTGGTACTTTTTCCCAAATTGCAGTACAGTTATTTTTTGTAAAATTTGTTTACCAATTCATTTTGTTTCACTACCCACCTAAAACTGATATTTTTGAATATTTTTCTGATCATAAAATTCATGTCACGTATTTTATCTCCCGCCTTCTGTTACATTTTTCAGCCAATTCCATTGCTGAAGAAAGGTAAAAATAGGAGTATCAGCTTCAGTCAAGAACAAATTGCTTGTTTGTTGGCCAATGCATTTTTCTGTACATTCCCAAGACGCAACACAATGAAACAGAACATGGAATACTCAAACTACCCTAGCATTAATTTCACAAGGTAAGCATACATTGTTTGTATTTTTCTATTGGTATCTCTATCCCTTTCTTTCTTGTTGTCTTCTGTCCTCCTCCTTGTTCTTTCTCTCTTTCATTCTTGTGTTGATGTCACCATTTAAATTAAATCTAGATATCTTCTTTATATTTCAGTTTATATCAGAATGTTAATCACTGTTCCCTAGAAAAACTAAAGTGTTTAATGCATTATTTTAAGCGTGTGACAACTAAAAGTAAGTATTTTATTGCATCAAGTTATTCCAGTACATTATTTACCAATTATATGCTACTTTGCATAAGAAAAGGTCTATTACTATGCCATGTTAAAGTCTTGAAGTAAACATCTACAAGCCTTGAAGTCTGTAGATATTCATCACATTTTACATTCTCATAAATTAACAAATGAAGTTTATGCCTGATGTTGTTTAGATATGAAGCAACAAAGAAAAAGTTACACACAGCTTTCAATATTTTAGTATATAATATGGTTGCTTATTAGACTTCAAAGGCCAACTTATTTATCTAAGCCTAAAAAAAGTGAGGTAGGTTCTGTGTTATAATAGTTTAATAAGGGCTAGTTTACCATAATTATAGGCCTCTGGGCAAAGTAATGCAGTGCGGTCTCCTATATACACAACAAAAACATGAAAGGATTAGCATTGGGCCCCTAGATTTGTGGGGATCCTGGGCAGCTGCCTAGTGTGCTCATGCCTTAAGACACATTACCTTCAAGTACAGAAAAATCTAAGGCAACAATGATACAAACTAAAATAAAGTTCAGTCTATAATTTTATTTGATAGTTTGTATTTGCATCCTCAATTTTATTCCTTAAGGATTTTAGAAATTAAATTTTGAAATAGTAGAAGACTCTATGAGAAGTTTAACATTTTAGATTTGTCTTTCAGTGGAAATGTAGTAATATCCTACTAAACTGGGTCTGTGACTGAAGATCAATTTCTGTTCCATTTACTCTGCTAACACTCTTGAGAAAAGCATGAATATCACATCTGTCATTCTTCCCTTTGAAATCACTTGATCTGTTCATCTATTGATAGGTGCTTGTGCTCATAATAAGTCAAATAACCGACTCTATTTACCTCACTAATGCATTGCATTAAGAAATAGAAATACTCTTTAATTTACAAAGGCAATAAGTCTAAATTGGATACAAGTTGAAAGATAACTGGTTTCAAATTTTGGCACAAGGCCAGTAATTTCAGGGGAGATGGTAAGTCAATTACACTGACCTCAGTGCTCAACTGGTACTTATTTTATTCCCCCCCCCCCCAAAAAAAAGGATGAAAGGCAAAGTCGACTTTTGTGGAATTTGTACTCAGAATGTAAAGACAGACAAAATGCTGCTAAGCATCTTGTCCAGTGTGCTAATGATCCTGCCAGCTTGCCCCCTTTATTAATTGAAAGGTATTACTGTATTTGATGGCTTAAAAGATACGAGGATACATCAGATGCACCCCAATTTCAGTAGTTCATATTCAGGGAAATAAGTTTTTAGTGCATTAAAACCTGTAGTATAAACTCAACTTTGCATATAGAATCCACCGTAATTTTTCAAGACATTTTTTGGTGGGTGGAGGGGAGTGCATATTTTCTGCCATCAAATACAGTCACTGAAGAAATACAATATTTCTGTTTGTATTGGGTTCCTATTGAAAAGTGTCATAGTCCATATCATTTGAATAAATTGGCTAGATTAACACTTCCACTGCATGACATGCTTTGGGACTAAATAATGAAGCAATATATCCATTTTTAAGTTGTTATGTTGTGAGTAAATGATTTGAGAAATATAAGAGGAGAGCAACATTAGATTTTTTAATTACTACACGATAATGAGGATGATTATGATGAAAAATGTCTTGTTAAGATTAGTTTATTTGTCTGAAACTCACTAATGTAATTCTTCTTTTGTCTTAGTGCCAAATGGAACCATAACTTTCCAGAGGCAATGTCTTGATAAATTCCCTGTGTGGCAAACATCCACGAAAACATTGTCCAATTTTTATTGTTCGTCCGCTGGAACCATTGAAGACAATGGAGCTGGTTTTCTTGAAGTACGATTGCTTATTTATTCTATACTTTACCATTATTTATTATGTATAACTTTTTGACAGGTATATAACACACTTTAGTTATATAACATTAGGGTAAAGTGCCCTATCATTTTTAAAAATTGTATTTTATAATTTTGCTTAAGATCTGATGAGCTAAAAAAGTTTATTTGTATTAATTAGTGCTGTGGAATCAGAAAGTCTTCTAATTGAGCAAATATTTCAGAGCATGGTTTTTCTCCTAAATCTTTTTTTGATATAACATACCATAGTTTTTTAATTACTTCATGGGTCATTTATTACAGCATGTAATAATAGGTTTCATTAATACTTATCTAATAACGAGCATCTTTAACTTTGATCATTGAATAACAACAGATCACTTAGAAGTTTCCAGTTCAAATTGTTCTTTTTCTTGAAATTGAATAGTTGTGATTAGATTTTGTTGTCATCATCATCATCATCATCATCGTTTAACGTCCGCTTTCCATGCTAGCATGGGTTGGACGATTTGACTGAGGACTGGTGAAACCGGATGGCAACACCAGGCTCCAGTCCGATTTGGCAGAGTTTCTACAGCTGGATGCCCTTCCTAACGCCAACCACTCAGAGAGTGTAGTGGGTGCTTTTACGTGTCACCCGCACGAAAACGGCCACGCTCGAAATGGTGTCTTTTAT
>NC_068985.1:22707467-22711064 GCF_001194135.2 Octopus bimaculoides
TTTTTTTAAAAGAGCAATGAATTCTGGGTGATTAGAATATAACGTAGCATGAATTTAGGAAGCTTAGAAAATGAATAAGCATGAATTTAAGACAACAACTGAATTCAATTGAATTTCATGGAGAGAAACAAGATAAATAATAAGGGACAAAAAACTAAAGCGCAAGGTATTGAGATGTTTGAGGCCGTAGCCAGCATGGGTTGGACGATTTGACTGGGGACTGGTGAACCAGATGGCTACACCAGACTCCAATCTGATCTGGCAGAGTTTCTATAGCTGGATGTCCTTCCTAATGCCAACCACTCCGAGAGTGTAGTGGGTGCTTTTACGTGCCACCGGCATGAAGGCCAGTCAGGCGGTACTAGCAATGGCCACGCTCAAATGGTGTTTTGTATGTGCCACCTGCACAGGAGTCAGTCCAATGTTTTGTTCACATGCCACCAGCATGAGTGCCAGTAAGGCGAAGCTGGAAACGTTCGCGCTCAAATGGTACTTTTTATGTGCCACCGGCACGGAAGCGAGGTCATGTTTACAAAATCTCAATATGTCTTAGAATTTTTTTTTCCCAAATATATGATGTACAATCAGCAGCCATGTCAAAATAACTAATTTTCTGAATGGCTGATTGAAAAAAAAAAAAATACAAATCCAATAAATAATCAAAAAACAAAATTGATTATTTGTTTTCTACATTTATTCATTTGTGATACTAATTTCGTCTGACAAGATACAACATTATTTTCTTTTAAGAAAGCAATGTACTTGTCTCAGTTGAACCATTATATTAAAAATAATTAGTGATGAAAGAGGCATTTATTTATTACATACTTAATTATTATCAATGTTGGCACCACATACAAAGCACTTGTGTTGGTGCCACGTAAAAAGCACCTGGTGCCATGAAAAAAAAAACCCAGTACACTCTGTAAAGTGGTTGTCATTAGGAAGGGCATCCAACCAAACAGACCATGCCTAAGCAGACAATTAGAGCCAGGTGTAGCTCTCTGGCTTGCCAGTTCCTGTCAAATCACCCAACTCATGCCAGCATGGAAAACGGATATTAAATGAGGATGATGACAGTGCTACTTGCATTATATTTTGGATATAAATAAATAGTTATTGAGTGAAGCTTATAAAACTTTTCTCTGAACAAAACCTTAGATATGACATAGATCTGAATTGTCTTTTCTTCTGATGGTAATGACGAGAACATGCTGTATTTTGATAAAATATTTTTTGTAACAATATATATTTTTTTCATTTGATTTTTTTTTTATTAGGTTGATTTTGCTAACAAGAAAATTGGTGGAGGTGTATTGACACGAGGCTGTGTCCAGGAGGAGATTAGATTTGTTATTTGTCCAGAATTGTTAATATCACGGCTATTCACTGAGTGCCTAGAAAAAGAGGAATGTTTGATCGTCAAAGGTCAGTTTAAATTAATCAGTCCCCATTTCTTGTTGACAGAGCAAACATTTTTGTCTTTATGCAGGAGACTGCTTCAGTAGTAGGCAATAATTTGATATTACTAAACTGTGAAAAATAACATTGCTGTAATGTGGCAATTATTTCAGAAGTTTTTATCTTTGCTGTTGGCTGAGTTAGGCATAGGTATAAGTGTGTGGTAAGAAGTTTGCTTTCCAACCACATAGTTTCATGTTCAGTCCCACTGCATGGCACCTTGGGCAAATGTCTTCTACTATAGCCCTGGGCCAACCAAACCCTTTTATTTAGTATGAATGTATGTTTGAGAGATTGTTGCAGATCCTATAATTCTGCTTTGTTTTTTTTCCTCAGGTTTTGAAAGATTCAGTGCCTATTCTGGTTATGCAAATACTTTCCTGTGGAAAGGAGATTTTCAAGATAAGACTGTGAGGTACGTTTTTAGGTTATTAAATTAATGTCTTGTTTGTTTTTGAAGGTAAAACACTGCTTTTTTTAATGTTGTAAATTTTGCCAATATAGTAGCTTAATTAGTTCGTGACTACCAACATCCAAAAGAAAGTAATACATTGAAATGATTAATTGGATGATCGAGTACATTAATTTGCAAGAAACCTAGGTTTCTTGCCAGTTGGCTCGGTTTGAAGATTCCATCTTGTGATTCTTTCCTGTTACATTCTAATTATGGACATTGTAGTTACCTGTCTGTAGTATTGGAGTTGTGACCTTTCAATGTAAAGTTGTGGATCAATAGAAATGAAACATCTTGGATTTGAATTTCTCTAGCAAGTGATTTGATCTGAGAGCATTTGTTAGAGCAATTATATTGTAGAAGAGCCATGTAATAACACACAAAGCTGTTTAATTCATTTAGAATTTATTCTATGAGGTGACAAAATTTTCATCATGCATTGGCAACCTTAGTCACTGAAATAGTTAAAATAAGTAAGCTGAATATAAGTTATTGTAGATGCTATGTGAACTTTGGATATAGGTTTAATGTTAATTTGCTAAGTAAGTTCCTCAGTATCAAAAGTATCATTTTATGTGTACAAATATGATAACCATACTAGTTTTAACTTGTAGTATAAAACAACTGACTTAAGTTAGTTGGAGGTCAGTGAAAATACTGTATTTACTTGTGTATAAGTTGCACTGTGGAGGCGCAATGGCCCAGTGGTTAGGGCAGCGGACTTGCAGTCATAAGATCGCGGTTTCGATTCCCAGACCGGGCGTTGTGAGTGTTTATTGGGCGAAAACACCTAAAGCTCCACGAGGCTCCAGCAGGGGATGGTGGCGAACCCTGCTGTACTCTTTCACCACAACTTTCTCTCACTCTTACTTCCTGTTTCTGTTGTGCCTGTAATTCAAAGGGTCAGCCTTGTCACACTGTGTCACGCTGAATATCCCCGAGAACTACGTTAAGGGTACACGTGTCTATGGAGTGCTCAGCCACTTGCACGTTAATTTCACGAGCAGGCTGTTCCGTTGATCGGATCAACTGGAACCCTCGACGTCGTAAGCGACGAAGTTCCAACAACAACATAAGTTGCACTATTTTATATTTGATTTTAACTGAAGAATCTGGGGTGTGATATACAGGGCAAATCTAAAACTATGAAGGGAAAAAATTGTGTACCAAGATTTAACACTAAATTAGGGGTAAGATGTATATATGAATGTGATTTATACATGAGTAAATTTGATAGTTGAAGTTGATTTTAGAAAGTAGGGCTTCTTCCTTAAAATATTATTGTATCAAAGGCTCATTGGAACATAAATTAGAGAATCTTTCAACTCAATGTTGATAAGAGGATACTGGCAATGACAGTTTTATCAATGTAGCTGCAAAGATTTATTTTATTCACTTCTGGTTGATGGAGAATGTCCATCTCAGTTAATTAAAATATGAGGAAACAAATTTTAATTGTTCAAAGTATTCAACCTTCATGCCAAGAATATCAGAGAGCTGTGTTCATTTAATTTACTGTGAGGGAGTGCTGAAAAGTTCCTGGCTTTTGGTAAAAAAAAATACAGGGGGATCAGTTAACTATGATTTTATTCAACATATTCCCCTCTCAGACTTACACACTTATTGCAGTGGTCCTTCAGTTTTTTTTAAACCCTGTAAAAAAACCTGGAAGGTTGGGCTTC
>NC_068985.1:22711653-22718404 GCF_001194135.2 Octopus bimaculoides
CCATGCTGGCATGGATTGGTCAGTTGGAGAGGAGCTGGTAAACCAGAGAACTGCACAAGGTTCCATTGTCTGCTTTGGCATTGTTTTTGTGGCTGGATGCCCTCCCTGACGCCAACCACTTTACAAAGTAAGTGCATTGGGTACTTTTTATGTGGCACCAGCCCAGGTGCTTTTTACATGGCACCAGTGCCAGCAGGGTCAGCAAATAGGTCATCAAGTATGAAATTTGTAGTAAGGTATAGAGTGAACTTTGGCAGCTGCTCATTTTGTGCCATTATTATATTTTGACAATCTTTATTTTTTGTCAGAAAGCCGACACATATATTTCTTTATTCTAACTCATTTTGCACTTTATAAAGTATTTATAAATCATTTTTTGCTATTTTTATTTAGTAATGGATAAGTCAGAAATTCATACAGTTTTAAAATATGAGTTCTTTCTTGAAAATACAGCTTCACAGACAGCTCAGAATATTAATGGAGTATTTCATTCCAATGTTATTACACAGCAGGCAGTATCAAATTGATTTGAAAAATTTCATTCTGGTAACTTTGACCTCACAAATGAGCAACGTGGTCGACCAGAAACAAAGGCAGATAATGACGTACTGAAAGCCACCATCGAGTCAGATCCATCTCAAAGTGCCTGTGAATTATTATTGTTGTTTGGTGTTAGCAAGCAAACAATATTGACTCACCTAGTTCAAATCGGTAAAGTGAAAAAGTTGGATAAGTGGGTTCCACATGAACTCAATGAAAATCAGAAACAGCAACGTTTGGAAGCCTGCATTATGCTACTTTCTTGTCACAAAAATGAATCATTTTTTAATCGAATTGTAATGTGATGAGAAATGGATCCAATACAACAACCGTAAACGTTCAGCACAATGGTTGGACAAAGACGAGCCACTAAAACAGTCCAAAAAGCAAAATTCATCAAAAGAAGCTGATGGTGTGTGTTTGGTGGTCTGGTGCAGGTGTGATCCATTATGATTTCATTAAACCTGGCTCATCAATCACGGCTGAAGTATACTGCAACCAACTGGACCAAATGATGATGAAAAAGAGCCTAGATTAGTCAACAGACTCCTATTTTATTGCAAGACAACACCAGACCAAACATTGCAAAAATGACATTAGCGAAACTACAAGAGTTGGAGTTGGAAGCTCTCCATCATCCACCATACTCACCTGATCTTGCCCCCACTGACTACCACTTCTTCCAGAATTTGGATAACTTTTTGATAAGAAAGAAATTTAATTCTGATGATGTTGTAAAACAGGCCTTCCAAGATTTTATTGACTCTAGATTGCCAGGCTTTTACAGTTCCGAGCTGTATGGGTGCATACTTTGATAAATAGAACTATTCCTTGTATTTATAAAGCATTAGCAAACTTTTTTTCTTTACAAATTTCTTACTTGACGACCTAATCCCTTGGCTGGGAGGGGGAGTGGTACTGTGGGAGGTGATCTTGTGCTAGTTGAGAGGTTAAAGTATAACAGAGGGATAGAGATATGGAGGAGATACTTGGCTACCCCAGTAAGAAAAGAAAGGAGAGGAAGGAGAGTTAGAAAGATAAACAGAGAGAGAGAGAAATAGATGGTGTTTGAGATGCTTTGAGATAACTCACTAATGTGTGTGTGTTTGTGTGTATTTACCTGCCTGTGTGGTTTAGATAGTTTTTCTACTTCTTGCATAAACTATTTATGTAATTATTTTAAAGCTATACCCTTGCGTCAACCATTTATTAACAGAAAGGCTATCTTGCTGGTTTTCCATCTGGGTGACTATAAATAAGGTACCTTTTCTTAAATACTTTTCAACCATGGATGAGTGCAATGTTTGAAAATAATCTCCTTTCTACATTAGTATAAGTCCACAGTGCCTTGCTTTAATGACACTTTTAACTCTTTGAAACAGTAAGAAATAAAGATATACAAACAGTTGTTTGAAAGCATCAGTTTTATTGTGGGTGTTTTTGTGTTTTATTATTACAATCATAGTTGAAGGTGGCGACCAAGCAGAATCATTAGCACACTAGACGAAATGCTTAGGGGCATTTCTTCTGAGTTCAGATATCACTGAGGTTGACTTTACTTTTCATCCTCTTGGGGTTGATAACACAAGTACCAGTTAAGCACTGGGATCGATGTAATCAACTTCTCTCTCCTCAAATTGCTGGCATTGTGCAAAAATTCGGAAAAATTATCAGTCATAATTTGTTATATTTCCTGTTTTTAGGTCCACATTAGCTCATGTTGTCTCATCTCATTTATAACATATATACAAAGATTCATGGAAGAAATGTAAACCAAAAAAAACAAAAAACAAAAACAAAAAACCGGCTCTTTTAACCCTTTAGCATTCAGATTTCTTTGTCAAATGTATTGCTTATTTATTCACATTGTTTTGAACTAAACAGACATTATTTTCTAGCTTCAAGATTTCAATATGTGAATATATATTTTTAGAATGACATTGTAGGGTAGGTATGAGAAGGCAGATCTGGTCACTTTGAACATAAAACAGGTAGAACAGTTAGCCTGGACATGGTCCATTTAAATGCTAAAGGGTTAACTCAATAATGTCTTTCACTTGAATTAACTATAAAGTGATCACCTTTTTGTTTTATACATATATGGTTATGTGAATTACATAATTGTCTAAAGCTGCTAATCTTGACATGAAATAGAATGATAAAGCAAGCTGCTCAAATTTAGTGTCAGTGCATTGCAAAATTCATCAAAAATAAAGTGTGTTAATGTATGTATATTTCTATGATTACAGACAATTTTATGGTATAAAGATTGAAATGCAATCTGTTTTTCTTATTTTAGGCCTACTGTGGATTTCATGACCACTTACAGCAAGATGCTGGTTATCTTCCAGCAGTATGCTCTGGGAATTGGGGCTGTGGTGCATTCGGAGGAGATCATCAACTAAAAGGTATTCAGATCATTAGTTCTTTTAGTTGTGTCTTAATTACACTCTTTTAGCTGGGTTTTATTTTGATATATATTTTTATGCTGTCATGATTAATCTACCGGTTAATAATACCAGCAAGAAAACGGCCCTCTGGGCGGTTTACGCATATTGATATTATGTATACATGTAGATATGATATATAAATTATAGAGTAAATTGACAATATGCTCATGAATTGAACAAAAACCATGTTATAGTTTATTCTATAATCAGTAAAATAATCCATGATACATTTAAAAAAGATGATAATCATCATCATCATCATCATCATCGTCGTTTAACGTCCGCTTTCCATGCTAGCATGGGTTGGACGATTTGACTGAGGACTGGTGAAACCAGATGGCTACACCAGGCTCCAATCTGATTTGGCAGAGTTTCTACAGCTGGATGCCCTTCCTAATGCCAACCACTCCAAGAGTGTAGTGGGTGCTTTTTGGAAAAGCGATGTGACTGTCAAGGGAAAATGTTCATGAATCTTTGCTTGAGTGAATTTGAAAACAGATGTGCTGGTGGGAATTAATGAATTACATTTACCAATATGAAGAATTGAGTTTTGCTATATTGTTGTTTCATTATATTCACGTATAAATGTCTTAACTGTTTCTAGTGTCCCTTTCTTAGCAATTAAAAAGAAACTTAAATACATTTCAATTAAAAGAGAGTAATGAATGTCTCACCACTGTAGAATTTTTTTTGCAGGCACGAGTCAGCAAATGGACCCTTTTCATTTATCTTGGTTAATATTTTTATATTTTGTTTTCTTGATGTTCTTGATAATGCAACATACATCTGACTATGTGCAAAGGATTGTTTTTGGGATATTATTGACTAAATAATTTCAAGGTGGTACCCCAGCATGACCACAGTCTAACACAATTTGAAAACTTAATTCTATTAGATAGGGATTATTGTTTTTGCACTACGTAATACTTTCAAAAATAATTTACTCACTTGTTTTGTTGCTTTGTTTTTTTTTGCTTTATTACTATTTATTTACATATGGAATTCAAATGGAAGTTGATGTTTAAAACAGAAGCGAATCTTGTAATATTAAGCATTATAATTTATGTTTAATATACAAATAAACTTTATAGTTTAAAAACTTTTTAATATTCATTGATAATTTCTTCAAAGTAATATGACCTTTTTTACCAGCAGAGGTAAGAGCTCTCTGAACTTTGCCCAGGCTATTCTTATTCTAGCAGCTACACTTTCAGCGCACCCTCCCCCGATACGGAAGCTATCAACTACTTCTAGTTTTTCTCCCTGGAATGTGGCAGAAGTTGTTCTCGGCACATTTTCAGTGTTTATTGCTCCTGAGCCTCTGCCACATACAAAAACTATCTTCCTAGTTAGCCTTCCTTCGATACTGCTGCACCTCTTATGTGTCCATAGCTTGCACTGGGTGCATCTTATAGAGTTACTACCCACTCCTTTTCTACAGATCGAGCAGGACCATCTACCTGAAGGGGTTTGTGTTTTGTCTGCCTTCCTACTTATTAGGACTTTGGTTTTAGCTAGGTTGACTCTAAGGCCCTTCGATTCTAGTCCCTGCTTCCACACCTGAAACTTCTCCTCTAGTTCTGATAGTGACTCAGCAATTAGTGCAAGGTCATCAGCATAGAGGAGCTCCCAGGAGCATCATGTCTTGTATTCCTCTGTTATTGCCTGGAGGACTATGATGAATAAGAGGGGCTGAGGACTGAACCTTGGTGGACCCCTACCTTTACCCGGAATTCTTCACTGTACTCGTTGCCTACCCTCACCTTACTGACAGCATCCCTGTACATGGCTTATACAGCTCTCACTAACCACTCATCTATCCCTAGTTTCCTCATTGACCACCAGAGAAGGGATTGGGGTCCCTGTCAAAGGCTTTCTCCATGTCAACGAAAGCCATATACAGAGGTTTATCCTTGGCTAGGTATTTCTCCTGCAGCTGTCTTACCAGAAATATAGCATCAGTGGTGCTTTTCCCTGGCATGAACGCAACCTGCATCTCATCTAAACTGACTTTCTCCCTAATTAGTTGGGCTATGACCCTCTCCGTGACTTTCATTACATGATCTAAAAGCTTGATACCTCTGTAATTGTTTGTGTCTAAAGTGTCACCTTTACCTTTGTAGCAGTTGACTATGGTGCTGCAACAATGTGGTTTCAGGTTCAGTCCCACTGTGGTGCACCTTGGGCAAGTGGCTTCTACTATAGCTCCAGTTCAAAATCCAACCAAAACTTTTGGAGTGGATTTGGTAGATTGAAACTGAAAGAAACTCGTCATAATGTGTATGTATGTGTGTGTGTGTGTGTGTGTGTGTGTGTTACCATTGCTTTGCTTTGACATCGCTTGGAAGTTGTAAGCAAGTGTCATTATCATGCCAGCAGTGTCCTTCATTTCCAATCTTCCATAAAAACATGTCTGGTCATGGGGAAATATTAACTTACTTGGAAACAGGTGAGGGTTGGTGAGAGGAAGGTCCTCCAGCATTAGAAAATCTGCTTCAACAAATTCCATCCAACCCATGCAAATATGGAAGAATAGATGATAAAATAACTGAAGAATATTTCATGTTCAAAACATCCTAAGAGATTTGTTGAAAACTTTGCTTTAACATTAATGTTCTTATCTCTAATTCTATTTCAGCATTAATACAAATGATGGCATGTGCCGAAGCACACCGGGATCTTTGCTATTTCACATTTAATGACAAGCGTTTGGCAAAAGAATTGTGTGAGATGCATAGGTTTTTAACTTCTCATTTCATCATTACTTGTAAGTATTCAAAGTGTTATTCTTAATATCTTACAACTCCCTAACATTTTTGTGAATTTATCTATTGAGTTACTATTTTGTTTTGAATCACATACTTATTCTTTATTATTTGTGGTCTTGTTCCTCTTGACTATATATTATTATTATCATTATTATCATCATTATTATCATTATTATTTGTGATGATGATGAGCTGGTAGAATTGTTAGCATGCCAGGCGAAATGCCTAGCGGCATTTCATCTGCCTTTGTGTTCTGAGTTCACCTTCCATTGAGGTTGACTTTAGCTTTCATCCTTTTGGAGTTGATAAAATAAGTACCAATTGAGCACTGGCGTTGATGAAATTGACTCACCCTCTCCTCCACACTTGCTGGTCTTGTGCCAAAATTTGAAACCATTATTATTATTATTATTATTATTATTATTGTTGTTGTCCTACTGGGGTAGCTAAGTATCTTCCCTGATGACCCCACAGGTGCTGGCATTATGTAAAAAGCATCTGTGCTGGTGCCATGCAAAAAAACACCCATGTTGGTGCCACTTAAAAAAGCACCCTTGCTGGTACCTTGTGAAAAGCACCCTTGCTGGCATCACATCAGAAAGCACCTGTGCTGGTGTCGTGTGAAAGAGCACTCATGCTGGTGCCATGTACAAAGTACCTGTGTCAGCACCACATAAAAAAGCATGTGTGCCGGCACCACAATTAGAAAGCTCCTGTGCAGTGCCACATAACAAAGCAGCCGTGCCACTACCACTTGAGAGGGTGCCCATTCTGGTGCCACATGTTAAAGTAGCCGTGCTGGCACCATGTAACAGCACCCAGTACACTCTATAAAGTGGTTTGACATTAGGAAGAGCATCCAGTTTTGCCAAATCAGATGACTGGTGTATGGTGCATACTTTTTTTTTACTTTAAAAATCAGCATGAACTTTCCGGACAACCCAATATATATATATGTGCTGTGCGTGAGAAGACCCGGCAAGCCAAGTGAGA
>NC_068985.1:22718504-22729375 GCF_001194135.2 Octopus bimaculoides
GCACCTTTGGCACCATGCAGTGGCGACCCGTGCGGGCATTCCTGTAGTTTTCATGTACCAAATCCACTCACAAGACTTTGGTCAGCCTGGGCTATAGTAAAAGGTACCATGCTGTGGGACTGAACCCAAGGCTTCTTGGTAAGGAAGTAAGCTTCTTAATCACACAGGCACTATAAACACTACATACATACATACACACATTAATATGTGTGTGTGTGTGTGTGTGTGTGTGTGTATGCATATGTATGAATTTTGATTATTAATGTTTGCCATTCATCTTATTAGAATTGTTTAATCTGTTGTAGGTCAATTAATGAGCTTGCTAGAACAGTTCTATGAAGATGGACTTGTACAATGCAAAGCAGAACAATGCAAGCACAACAATGCAAAGCAATGCAGAGCAAACCAAATGACTTTATTCGATTACATATACCAGCATTATACCAAGGAATAAATTCTGTTTCAGCAAATATTTAACTAATATTGGTAACTTTGTTATTGCAATGAAGATTCCCACATTTTTGATATTTGAAATCTACTGTCTATGGCTAATTAAATATCTTTCAATGTCTTATGAACAGCTTTGGGCTTTCCCTTATTAGGGAGTTTGAAAAGATGTATATCATGTTTTTTTTTAGACCTTACATAAAGTGATCTATTTTGGACTTGATATATTTTGGAGTTGATGTATGTTATTGAAGGTATAAACTATGGTATATATATATAAATATAAAGAGACTGAAGATAATATTAGAATTTGGTACATGTTTTTTTATCTAATAAAAGTCATCATTTATCATGACTTTAGATTCTTTTGTACACTTCCATCAAACATCACATGTTAAGCCAATTTTAAAATACTGTATTTATTATTGAGCCAGCTTCAAGTAATAATAACAAATATTATGAAAGCTTTTAACTGGATTTTGTGGAAAGAAAATTATTTTCTATTCAAAATATCTTCTATCTTTTAGTATATGTTTATATGTTTTCAATTTCCAGGTGCTAATCATATTTAAAACAAATTCTCATTTCCCTTAAATAAATATTTATTCTCTAGTATTTTCTCAAAATTGAATTTACTTCAGTTAACACTGGATTTATATTCCCATAAATATTGACTGTATTGGCCAATATCGATACAGTATCTGTTAGGGAAAAGTTCCAGTGTTGAGAATTCTTGTAATAAGTTAAATCCAATAACATTATTTTCTTCTCCTTCACACATGCAAGAAAAGCTAAGCTTTGGCTGTTTAGATCTCCTTCAGGTTCCTAGTGGTGTCTTCAAATCTTATAACATGAATAGGATCCTTCCTTCCTATTTAAATAAAACTCCCAACTGCTTAGCAAAGTAATGCATATTTTGTATAATTAAATTTCTTTCTCATAGCACCCAGCTCCATCTTGCCTAACTGTGCAGTGCATATTGTTTGTAGGTGATTGGGAGTTTTAATTTATGATTTGTGTGATTTCTTTTGCTCTGGTCTGATAGTATAAAACGATTTTACATGAGTACATCAGCACTTTCTCTTTAATGCTGCTAAATATCCATCATTTACTTAAGCCCTTTACTCCATTTGGATCATAGGTCAGTGGTAACTTTTCTTCATTGTACCCTGAGGGAAGGCTTTTCTCTTCTAGGACTTGTTGGTTTTGAATTGCCATTAATGCTTCTGTAACTTTGCTTTTTTTTTTTTAGGTAGGGGTGTTGACCCTATGAAAGCCCATTTTTGCTTCCTGGGAAGAGGTGGTCCATATTAGTGTAGTCTCTGTGTTTTGACCTCTCCAGCATAAAAGACCCTGCCAGGAGTTTGCGCTCCGCTGGCATAGCTTTGAGAGCCACTGAGAAACTCAAGCCATCACACTATAACAAAGGCAGGATCTTGTAGTGGAAATGTCCATTAGATTGAGTTAAATGTCATGACAAAATCCCTTCAGTAAATGCTGCTGATTGGTTAACAATTAAACTGTACAGCTTTAGAGTTGCTAAACAAATTTTCAGAGCAAATATCATTTGGAAATACACAATATTTTATTTCATTACTTAAAAATAAAAGCTATCAAAATAAGTGAAATCTCAGTTTTATTGAAATACTTCTGAATGGAATGGTTCTAAATAATCTGCTGTATAAGTGAGAGAAGGAGTGAGTGTGTGTATAATTGCAAGCATGCTCCTTCTTCACACATTTTCTTTCAATTGTTATTTCTAACTACAGTTTATTTTTATTAGTTAACACTCAAACATCCTAAGAATATTGGGCTATTATTGTACATATAGCACATAGCACAGATATGAATGTAATTTATGTTTGCCCATTGCAAAATATGCATATGCCCATTTGTTCATGGGAATGTGTGTGTGTGTGTGTGTGTGTGTATGCATATGTGTCTCTGTATATGTATGTGTATATATATGTATATATATATATGCTTATATGTATGTGTATGTATATGTATATATGTGCACATGCATGCACGTGTGTGTTGATATATATATATATATAAGTATATATGTATATTTGTGTGTGCATACACACACACACACACACACACACTTGTTTGTAAATAAATATAAATGTGAATATATGTAAACTCATGCACATATCTCCATGTTGCTTCTAAAATTTAACTGTTGCTGTTGTGTCTTTCCAATCGATCATGTTTCACTATTTTTAGAATCACTGGTAATGATAAGTATCCTTTTGTTAAGAAACATGTCTTAATGTTAAAATTTCTTTTTCTTGAAAAATTTCAATGTTTTAATTTCAATCAATGTACAGTTGCATTTTGTTTTTTAATTGTTTTTCTTTTATCCAAAGAAGAAAAGTTTTAAAGAAATTATATCATATACTGTGTTCATATTTTATGTAACTGCAATTTGCTAATAATAAAATTCATGAAATAAGAGTTTAATTAGTATTTTAATTTATTTCTTTGTATTCTGAAAAATTTAAAGACAGATATTATTCATTGAAATGGTTTCAAATTTTGGCACTAGGCCAGCAATTTTAAGGAGGAGGTAAGTCAATTACATTGACCCCAAAAGGATAAAAGGCAAAGATGATTTTGGTGGAATTTGAACTCGGACCATAAAACTGGAAATAATGCTGCTGCTAAGTATTTTGTCCAACATGCCAATAATTGTGCCAGTTTGCTCTCCTAGTATCAATTATAAATCTCACTGATTTTAATTCTCATGTATCTCTTCATTTTTATAATCATCATCATCATCATCATCGTTTAACGTCCGCTTTCCATGCTAGCATGGGTTGGACGATTTGACTGAGGACTGGTGAACCAGGTGGTTACACCAGGCTCCAATCTGATTTGGCAGAGTTTCTACAGCTGGATGCCCTTCTTAATGCCAACCACTCCGAGAGTGTAGTGGGTTCTTTTACGTGCCACCGGCATGAAGGCCTGTCAGGCGGTACTGGCAACGGCCATGCTCAAAATGGTGTCTTTTATGTGCCACCTGCACGGGAGCCAGTCCAGCGGCACTGGCAACGATCTCGCTCGAATGTCCTAACACGTGCCACCGGCACCGGTGCCATCACGATTTCGCTTTTGCTTGCCTCAACATGTCTTTGCAAGCCGAGTTTCTGTTTCCAATGAAGGAGACGACGTTGGCATGGGTGCCATCTGTCGAAATTAGTTCGATTTTAAAGCTTATATATTTTCCCTGTTTAATGATTTAATTTACAGACCTACATCTTTCAACTTTTCATTTACTTTTTATCTTTTCCTTGTTTCAGTCACTAGACAGCAGCCTTGACCAGTTTAATCAAACAAATTGACTCTAGTTCTTATTTTAAAATCTGGTACTTATTTTATCATAACTTTTTGCTGAACCACTAAGTTACAGATATAAACAAACCAACATTGTTGTATATGTTTCCTCATTTCATAGGGTTCGCATTGTGGGGACATGATGTTCATTATCTTAACTAAGTCTGCTATCAGTATATTAATTTTCATATTGTGTGACAAAGCTGAGTTCTTGTGAACAACATATTCTGAAGCTATAGGTTTCATATAATAGGAGTGGAGGAGCTGCACTCTATTGTTCACAGTCTCAAACCAAAGTTCAGTATCAAGTATGGGGAGTCTATTGTTGGGGTGCTTGGTGGATTAATCTATAGTTAGATATATATGTGTGTGTGTGTGTATTTGATGAGCTTCCACACAGTTTCCACCTATCAAATTCACTCACAAGGCATTGGTTGGCCAGGATTATAACAGAAGAGACTTTCCCAGGATGCCATGCTGTGGGACTGACACCTGGTTGCAAAATGAAGTTCTTAATCTCACAGCCATTCCTGCATCTATAAAAAAACACTTGTCAGAAGTGGGATTTGAACCCATTCCCTGTGATCCAGAATACTCATTGGTCTAAGAAGTTAAGAAGACTATTCTTGAATCTGGCACCTTAGACTACTCTGACATCCTGACATAAATTCAAAGATAATTTTTCTGTTGTCAATGTGATTATTACCAAGAAAGCTTATTAATCTTGTGGTAACATTTCCTTCCTGAAATTTTTATTGAAGAAAATCATGTAAAAGTTATTATGTTAACATGACAGGTCTCAACATGATACAAAATAAGAGAAGACTTCTTGATAATGAACTTTTTAATACTTACTCCATAACATGCTTGACTAAAAGTCAGCCTTTTGTCTTGCCATTAACTTAATCCTTTTGTTACCATATTTCTGTTGGAATAAACTGCCCTTCTTAATTTTGAAAATAGGAAGAATTTAACTGCTGTTTGGAACACAAATCAGCATGGAATTTTCATGGAAGGTTTTAATTTGTATATCAGAGAGTTTATATTATAGAAACAAGAGAAATCTAAGGCAAGTTTTAGATACTTCCCAAACCTAAAGAGGTAATCAATGATCTTTCAAAAGATGACAGAACAGAGTGCCAATGTCTTCAAAAGCTGTTTGTAAATGTTATTGAGTCAACAGTTGAGCAGTTTTTTTACAATGTTTGCTAAATTCAGCTAACTGAAAGAGACAGCAAAATTCATGGAGTTTCCAGACATCATCAAACAGGAATAACTAAACTTTCAGATGTTTTCATGGATAGACATGGTTGATTTTGAAATACAGTTGATTGAATTTCAAAGTAGCTCAATTGGGAAGCAAAAATTTATTGACCTTAGAGTTGACTTGGGAAATATTGAAAAAAGCAATTAGAGATGGGGAGAACCAGAGAGGAGTGCAGAAAACGAATTATTAAGGACTTGGGATGCCATTCCAGAAAATTTTTCCTGTTTACAAAATTTTGCAACAGCACTAATATCCACATTTTCATCAACATATGCCTGTGAATCCTTGCTAAGTCTTGTAAGAGGAGTAATCTGATGGATGAAACTAGTAATGCATGCATATCTCTGAAGGTTACGAAATATAAACCCAATATGAAATCTCTGTCATCAATGATGCAGCAGCAGAAGCCCCACTGATAATACTGTATAAACATGTCTATCGAAAGGAGACAGCAAGTTTTCTGTCAAACTGATATTACATCTGACTGATGTTTTCTTTTGAAAGTGGCAAAGATTATTGTTGTTTAGATGTAACTTTGAAGGTGAATAAATATATTTTCCATCATTATGTACTGCGTTTTACTACTTAATAGTGATTTTTTATCATTTATTAAAAAAGTTCTTAAAAACACTTTCTTAAGATATATCAAGTAACCTAACATGCTCTTAAAAAAATTTGGTTGGCACATGGAAGAATTTTGTGTCAGAGATTTTTCCAGTTTTGGCATGCACTCTCAAAAAGGTTGCCCTCCCCTGTACTAGGATATTTTCCTCATCAAATTCTCGTGGATGGATTTCCTTGATGTCTTGAAATCTTGTTCCTTTCAAGTGGGATTTGATTTTTTGGAAAGATTCTTGGCCATAATAAACTTCAAGCTATATCTCTTTCCACACACACACATACACATATTTACTCTGCCATGGTCACTGACTGAAGCTCCGTGGTGTGGTGAGATGACCACACTCGACACACTTTAATTCCAAGCACTGCTATAAACACGAGTGAGTGAGAACATTTTAACTTAATGTGCATGTGCGACAGAGTTCAAGGTCAGTCTGTGCCAAGTTACTTCACTCTGTGTACTTTAGCTCTGTTACCATAGCAACAGTCCTGATACATTATGATGAGACCTTGTATAACATAGTGCACATATATCAATTTAATTTATGTAATATATTCATTAAAATGATAAGAACATAAAGAGTGAAGTTGATAAGGTATAGGATGACCAGCTTAGGAGCTGTTCAAGCTTATTCTACCACAGGTACAACATTATATCCTGGGGTATGAGACATTGGCACAGCTGTTTTGGAGCTGCTTATTTAGTGTTGCTGATTCAACACTGACTTATTTGACATCATTTGTTTTAATGTTTCTCTCATTTTAATGTCTGTCTTCTCTTTCTTTTATGTGTGTATTTCTCTTTATGTGTATCAGTGGCTTAGTGGTTAGGGTATGTGGTTCATGATTGTAAGGTCATGACATTGATTCCTGGTGGCACATTGCATCCTTGAGCAAGACACTTTATTTCATGTTGCTCCAGTCCACTCAGCTGGCAAAAATGAGTTGTACCTGTACTTCAAAAGGATCAACCTTGTCACATTCTGTGTCTCACTAAATCTCCCTAAGAACTATGTTAAGGGTACGCATGTCTGTTGAGTGCTCACCTACTTGTGCATTAATTTCTCAAGCAGACTGTTCTGTTGATAAATCAACTGGAACACTTGTCATCGTAAATGACAAAGAGCCAGGCAGTATGAAGGAAGGGAAAGTTTTCAACTAATAAATCGGAATGTCTCTCTCTCTCCATCTGTGTGTATATATTTCTGTACACGTGTGTGTGTGTGTGTGCGTGTATGTTTTTGGTGCCAAAAAGTACTGTTACCAAAACAGGTTCAGTATCTGGTCAGCTGTTCCAAATTACCAGCACCCAAACAGTTGCACCTCATCATCTCATTCCATCTACCCAGATAAGAGACTTAACTCTAAGTAGCTGTTTTCTTGTCTTAGATCAACCCTGATGAAGCAAACATAAAATCAAAGTCATTCCAACTGTGCCCATCCCATCTTTTTGCCTTTTCAAGCCATACTGTTTAATGCACCCTTTGTTTTCAAGATGGCAGAGACTTAGTTAACCCTTTAGCATTTAAACCAGTCATATCCAGCCCAAATATTCTATCTGTTTTATGTTCAGATCAGGCTTCTCACACCTCTTCTACAATGTCATTCTAGAAATAACTGCATCATTGAGATATTGAAGCTATGATATAATGTACGAAGAATACAAAAGAATGTGAACAAGTAAGCGTTACGTTTGATAGAATAAACTGAATGTTAAAGGGTTAAGGGAGATACAGTTCCTTGATTTTAGTTGGTTGAACAACCACATAAAGATTCCTCAATGGTATGTGTGGCTACAAGTGTGTGCAGCGAATGGTACACGTCATTGCTATAAGCAGGGATAGTACTATGGAAGTGATTTGTGGCCAAGTGTCTTATCAATGGTGTGATTTATCTCTTGTTTACATAACCATATTTATGCAAACTCGTGATAAGCTTACAGTATACAAATGTAAATATTTGTGCAAATACTTTTATAACAAACACGGAAAAAAGTTTCAAAATATCTAAGGTTTGTTAATTATCTGTTTCATAGTCTCACTCAAGAATCTTATAATAATTCAGATCTGTTCAGTTTGACTAACTTCTAAAATATGAAATTTTGTCAAAAATGTTCGAGTTAAACTGTCTTCAGTGGGAGAAATTCTACCAGTATACGACGTTTCAAACTGTTTAGTTAAAAAACATATTAATTAAAAGATCTGTGAGCCAAACAGAACAGATCCAATAATTCTGTTTGTTCCTCTGTTACTTAACCCGACCGTAACACTTTCTTGTGATTAGTTGGGGTGGGGGTGGAGGTGGTGGTGGAGGAGGAGAAGGAGGGAAGAGGAGTGAAATGCATAATTTAATTTTTTTGGACTAAGTTTTCTCCTCCGTTACTTAGCCCATCTGTAATGCTTTCACATGATTAGTTGAAAGGAAAGATGAAGAGCAAGAGAAAAAGAAGGTAAGGCGAAGAGTGAGTGAGAAAGAGGGAGAGTGCTGTGTATTAAGTCTATAAAATTGTGCATAAAGTATATAAAGTGTATATATAAAGTGCATTAAGTAATCATCATATTCCAATTTCCTTCACTTTTCAATGAGTAGCAGATGAGCAACTATTTTTTGACACAGACATAACACAGGCTATGCATTCACGTCTTTTGGATAAAGTTTCCAGAAATAACCCAAAAAGTTTACCATTAATTTTGTGAAATATTTACAGGTCCCATAAGTGTATATAAATTTCTTTCTTGAAATGTTTCAAAAAAGAAACTAAAATGTTTTCTATATTACCAGGAAAAAAGGAAGTGGTAAAAATTACTCAGAAACTTCAGAAATTCACGAGAAATTTGTCTGGTGACTATTGGTACTGCCACCCACAGTTGCTTTTGGAATAAGAGAGGGAGAGAAAGAGAGTTTACTAAGAAATAGTTTTCTAAGAAATTTTTACTAGTGTATGTGCATGTGTGCGTTTACTAAGAAATTTAGAAATTCATTATTGAAATAAAATTTATATTTATTAAGCAAAAAGACATCAAAGAATTTAATAATATTTTTATAGGTCACATATATTTAACCAGAGAATTTTGAGGGAAATCATTAAACATTTTTATTAATCATTATTTTTCTCAACATTCTCTATAGTTTACTCAGTATTTTCTGGTTCTTCAGTATTATTTTGTTTCTCAGAATTACCTTCTCTTCAGTATTTTCCTGTACTTCAGTATCTTGTACTTCAGTATCTCGTACTTCAGTATCTCGTACTTTAGTATTCTCTTGTATTTTTGTATTCTTTTGTACTTCAGTTTTGTCTTGTGCTTTAGTATCCTCTTGTAGTTCAGTATTCCCATGTATTTTAGCATTCTCCCAAGAACTTCTTAATGCATTTCCTTCCTCAACTGTTTTCCTATTGTCTTGTACTTCTGGCATTGGATTTTTTCTGATTCAGCTTCATTATTGGTGGTTTTGCTTCTGTAATTAGCTATTTTGAAACAGGTTTTTTTTCTCAGCATGAGGTTTCTGTAAATTATTAAAGCAAATGTATATTTGGTGCTGTACGTGTGTTCAGCAAACATTGAAATGAGATGAAACATGAAAGGCAATAGGGAAACCTAAAATTTGTAGGCTGGGAATTTGGGAACTGGGAATCCTAGAAGAGTAGCCTTACAAACCTCAAGAAAATACAAAGCACACAAAATACCATGATACGCATGCATGCATACACACACACATGCATGCCCCCCCCCCAGGTGTCTCATAAGTTTGTCATGACTGAAAATATTTAAAATGGTAAATTACTTAAGGAAACTGTGTATATAATATAATCTAATGTGTGTGTACGTGTGTGTGTGTATGTGCATGTGTGTGTGTGTGTGTGCATGTGTGTGTGAGTGTGTGTGCATGTCTATGTGTACATGCTTGTGTGACCATAGTTTCAGATGAAAGAATCAGGTTGTAATATAAATAGCTAATGTTATCTCTAACTAAGACAGGCCTGATAACAAGTCTCACCTAGCAACTTATTACAGGAAACTGAAACATGTTATGACTAGAACCTTAATTAATGTTTAATATGAAAAATTGGTGTTGATTTTCTCTCTTTCCACCCAGACAAAACCCTCAACTTTTTGACATCTTCATGAACAACAACAAAACAACAACAAATATTTACACAAACAAGCAAATTATGTTCACATTCACAATAATACAAACACACACTTACATATATATAAATACATGCATGCATATATACATACAACTTGATATATAAAACAAAGTTTGTGTGTGCATATGTTCCTTATGGATTTGAAAACTGAGTTGCCGATTTTGATATATGAGGTATCAAAAGATTCAGTAATCTTTGGGCTACCAAATAGAGTATGCTTTTGCACAACAACCTTTTTTTAATACAAAAATAACTTCGAAAACGAGGTCAAGTTGCACAATTTTGAGGTCTTTAGCTACAAGAGGCAACTCTGCCTGATCAATCTTTATGTCTTACATAGATATACCATCACGGTACCTTGGGCAAGTATTTTCTACTATAGCCCTTAGCGAATCACAGACTTGTGATTGAATTTGGTAGATTGAACCTGCAGCGTTGTTCATCAGAAAATTACCAAAAGACATGTTTATAAAGAAGAGTTGTTTGCTTCATACTCCTCGTGTTCCAATTCTACCCATAAGAAAGGAACAACTAATACAATGTGGCTCTTGGTCATAACATCCAGGCAACACCAGTATGTGTGTGTGTGTGTATCAATGTGTGTTTGTATACACACACACACATAGTTTATTAGTGAACAATTTGCAGATACAAGTGCTCCTAGTGAAGAATCTCCTTGTACTGGACACAAGGGGCTGAAAGGATCACCTGGAGAGAAAGCATACCATTTTGGGGCCTTCTTCTTGGTGGCTTTATTGCGCACTGGTTTCACTGCCTGTATGTGAGGACCCACTTACTAGATCAACTAGTTAACAACTTTGACCCAAATTTTTTTCTAGCCACATCCCATCATCTCTTTTTAGCCAAATCCAGTGACTTGATTTTTCAACTGTGGCCTGCTTACCTTTCATAATGGAATTTGTTTTATGATGATTCACAAACAGCAGCAATTATCATTGCCTCAAACTACTTCCTGGTATTCCACTGCATCCATTAGATGATTAGATGATATACCACCTTCCAAACAACATCCAGGCATTTGGTGGT
>NC_068985.1:22729773-22740283 GCF_001194135.2 Octopus bimaculoides
ACCTACATTACTTCTGACTAATTTTTCTGAATTATTTTAATATTTTAATTTACTCTTCTGTACACCGCCCCCTGAAAGAAAACTGTATTTCTCTTAGGTGTATGAATATTTTTTTATTCATTCACTAATTTCCATCTTTGTACTGCAGCTACAACATTGGGGTACCACACTCAAGGATTTGTAATTGATTTCAGTAAATTGTATGGAACTTATTTTCATTGATTGTACAATAATCAAAATGGCTAAGTTCATCTTGACTACTTTACACTATATACCATAAAGTACTTTCGTTCAACTTATTGGTTTATGTCCAGCTATTCTTTGTTGATAAGAAAGAAGAGAGTGTATGAGAAGATATCCTTCACAGTAAGGTGGATCCTGGGAGTGATTTGCAATCAGGAGATATGGTTTCCCTTTTGGCTAGTATGTACTTGTATATGAGAGAACAATTTGTAAAACTTCAATTCTGGAATTAAGGCAGATATTAAGATCTTTGGGGTTTGGTAGAATTTGTATCCTCTTAGACAAAATCTGCACTTATTAGTTCCATTTATATATGCTTTTAACTTCACAAGCACTTTCCATTCATTGCTATATTTGATTCTGTCTTTCAAAGGCCATCTTTGACCTACCTGTGTTATGGTTGTCATCTTGTCTCGATGATTTAAAGATGAAATGATTATAGAGCCCTCCCATATGTTGCATTCTTCTTTTTTTCCTGCTAAATATTTTCCTCAATTTCACATTTTAGCAGATATACTTTAGGTAAATTGATAAATGTGGATTAAAGTTTCTTGTCTTAAAACACAACACTGCAATAGATTTGAACCTACAAACTAAGAGTTGGCAATTTAATATTATATCTATTTGTCCATTACTCTTCCTGCCACACATTCCCTACCATTTCTGTGTTATACTTATCTCTTTGTCACATTTGTATTTATTTTGTGAATTTGATTATTATGGCAATTTCATTGTTGCTTGAATCTCCCACAAGATTTACATGTTTTTGTAATTCTCTTGAGAAAAACAAAATTGTAACCATATTTTGATTCCGAAAAAGTATGGAAGACCATAAGGCTCTTTTATGGTTTTCTGTATTTCTCTCCTTCCTTCCCAACCTCTCTCTCTCTTTCTCTCTATGTGTATATGTACATCCATATGTGCATCTAACTTGCACACATAGACATGCATACACATGTGGGTGCATGCACACAAATACACACACACACACCAGCTAATTCAACAGTTTTATTGTCATATGACCCCTGTATAAAACAGTGCATAAAATAAGAAAACTTGTGCAGCTGAAATGGAGATATCAAAGAATATTGTGAACATTATTTTTGACTGAATTTTATTAAATTTTTCTTTTTACAAAATATTAGTTTTCTCTTTTGATTATTTTTCATGGCATTTCTAAAAAACCTTTTCCAGTTATGGCTTGGTGAAATCAATGAAGCTATTGTTTTATTCTCTTTGTTCATTTTCGATTTTATGAGGAGGTTACCTTGTTTACAAGACATTGCAGTGTAGTTAGTAGCTGAATAGTTACAATTGTTAGCATTTATTTGTGTTCTCAAGAATGTTTTTTCATTATGTACTCAATCCAAGGCTGGAGTTCTTGGACATTGGTATAAACCCCAGGATTTCTTGGCTGGCCACAACCATTTCCCCAAGAGGTTACTCCAGTGAGTGTATAGGCTCCTGTGAAAAGAATGAGGAATTGAAAATATATTAAAATGAGGGAATAGATTATATAAATATTGGTTTCAAATTTTGGGGGATTGGGTACTTATTTCATTGACCCTGGAAAGATAAGCGGTAAAGTTAACCTTGGTAAAATCTGAACTCAAAATGTAAAACTGGACAAAATTCCACTAAACATTTTGCCCATCATGCTAACAATTCTACTAGCTCACTGCACTAGATTACCTAAATATTACTATCTCAAACGGATCGGTTAGAAATCAGTTTTCATATCCAAATAGAATAAATTGTATAATAAAAGATTTTAAAGATAGGTCTGTGTAAGCTGTTGTGTAAAAAATTCAGTCATATTTATATATTTGATAAACTTTGATCTAGGCAGGCTGCTTAGTACATATCATCATCTTCATTTAATTTCTGCTTAAATATATTTGTGTGTTTCCAACTCATTCCAGGATGGAAAACAAATGTTAAATGATGAGCACCCTCTACACTCTCGGAGTGGTTGGCGTTAGGAAGGGCATCCAGCTGTAGAAACTCTGCTAGATCAGATTGGAGCCTGGTGTAGCCATCTGGTTCACCAATCCTCAGTCAAATCGTCCAACCCATGCTAGCATGGAAAGCGGACGTTAAACGATGATGATGATGATGATGATATGTATGCATATTTGTAAATAGTTACAATTATATGATTAATAATCAAATATTCTTAGCTTCTCTGTAAAAAGAAGAGCCTGTGGATCAACCAAAGAGAAAAATGGAGTTAAATAATTGATTAGTTTTATGTTACATTAAAACCACTCTCAGGATTTGCTTATTGTCTCCAGGTTGTTGAGAACCCAATGATTTAATAGTTTTTAGCCTCACAGTCTATTTCTAGCACAAAGTCAAATTGCATCTCATCCAAGCTAATCCTCTTTCTAATCATTTTCACAATTACTTCTGTACCTTTCATATCTGATCCAACAATTTGATGCCTCTATGTTTTCTTCTCACCAGTGCATCTCTTTTCCTCTTGTAGCAGTTTTATATTGATGCTGCTATGATAACCGTTCAGTATGTCATTTCCTTGTATAACTTGATTGATTACTTCATACTCTATTTCATCAGATAGCTTATGCACCTTCACAACTATACTTGGTAAACCAGCTGCTTTATCTATCATACTACAGTCAACATGAATAGTTGGTTTCTTTGTCAGTTCTACTTTATAAGAACATACTCTTTCTCATGCATGCAGCACATAGTAAGATTTAAATGCCTCTTTCTTTTGAGCATTAGTAAGAGTGAATGAGTCTTTCATTTTTATTCCTCACTTCTCCCCAATAATATCATGATTTTCTCCTGTACTCTCTCAAGCAATCTGGAACATCTCTTGCTTTCATCTTAATGTCACAAACCTCTTGTTTTCTGCCTCTGTTATACGTAACTGATATCTAGCTTCTCTTTAAAGCTGATTGATATTTTTCTCTCCTGCCCACTTTTCCAGACTTTCCAAGCATATCTCTTAAATTTTATTGCTCTATCTCCAGTGCTATTTCACAACTGGGTCACCTTACATCTAATTGGGACCTATCACCAGCCACAGACTTGGTCTTTAGTTCCCAACATTTTGTCTCATTAGAAACTTCTAGTTTTCTTTGATGCTATAAATCTCTCTGTCTTCCTTAGAACTTCACTAAATATAAGACCAGTCGATAGTTATTTCAGCTTTCATATTGTCCTCCCCCAAATTGTATTTTGCCTCAGTGTCCATCTAACTTTTACTCTTTAGTCACTAATTACTAATTTATGTTGGACAATAAATTATTTATCTGGAAAGACTACTTTTATAGCCATCTTCCTGTTTTGGTTATTGGTGAGAATACAATATGGCTTTTGTGTTTGCTTGATTGGTAGGTTACCAGGTGGCTGGTTGGCTGGTTTCCTGAAGTTTGTATTGCAAATGGTTAGGTCATTTGCACTAAAGAACTCCTGGAGCTTTGATGTAACCATCATTTCATCATTTCTCATATCATAATCAAAGCCACTTTGGTTTTGTCTAAAATGTCCTTTAAAATTGCCAGCCATGATATCTATTTCCATATGTGTGTGTGTGTGTGTGTGTGTGTGTGTGTGTGTGTGTGTATACTAATATGCCTGCATCTACTTCTTTGGTACTTTCTCATTTCTAATATCTCAATCACTCCTCCCTCTCTCACACAGCCCCCTTATCATTCATCTCTGTACCATACATGCCAGTATCACTTCACTACCCATCCCTATTTCTATGGTCACTAATTTCCAGATTGAAATATTTCATTGAGCCATTCTCTAGCCTACTTTTTTTAACCTACACATACACAACTTTCCTACACTTCAAAACATACATTCAACGTCATACTCAAATGGCATCACACTACCATCTTCTCACCATTCTCTGAAGTTACACTACTCCAACCCCACATAAACCATCTAAAAACTTGGTTCCAGAGCAACAATTCTTCAACCCTCCATCTTTTCAGAAACACCATAGAACATCAAGCACAACCAACCATTGCATTCAACACACACAAGACAAAAGTTATTGGAGTTACATGCAGCATTCACATCACACATGAATACAATAAAGTAACGAAATAATGCACAAACATAACACTCTTACAGGTACTGCATTTGGCTTACAGAAAGAAATAATGGTCTACGAAGAATAAATTAAAAACGTCATTGATTATGCAAACTGTCTCAGGGCTCCTTATCTCTCTGCAATGAACAACAGTGAACATAAAATAGTACCCTATATAATTATCACATGCTGCACTAAGACATGCCTTTCAACCATCTACTTATCGAGACTCATGTTTTTTGTTGCAGCAAACTTTAACCCTTTATAGTTCGTGCAGCTATATGCAAAATCACTCTCAATCACATATTCAGCGACTTGAAGATTACTGTAATAGTCTTAAAAGTAGTGTCTCCTCTTTTCAATTCAGAGAAACATTGATCCATGCTCAACTAATACTTATTTTATTGACCCTGGCCACATTTAAACTTAGAATGTAAAGAGCCAGAAGGTATGCTGTAAAGCATTTTGTCTGACATGATAATGATTCTGCCAGTCTGTCGTCTTTCTCAGGCATATAATAACATTATCATAAGAAATAAAAAACTTACTTGCAATAAAAGGGAAATTACTTATTGTTTTTAACCCTAGGAGGAGCTTCCTCCAGTTGGTTATCAATGCAATCTGCACCAGATATATATTGCAAGCAGGGGAGCAAATCCTGACTAACTTTTAGCAGACAACAGGGTTACAGTATGGTTTTGAGCTATTTGTGCTCATCCTCAGTGGTGGATACCCATCCACTAGAGGTAATAGTAATCTGCTTCAATTCGCAATATATAGAAAAATAAGTGACAACCAGTCACTAATCTTGCAACAAGCAAAGTATCTAGTTAGAAAATCTCTATGAGATGAAAGTGGTATTGATATCGAGAAGTAATGTTTACCACCACTTCAATATGGCTGTTCTGAAGGAACCAACGTTACTACCATTTTTAAACGTATGGTCTGGTGGTCTCATCATTTTCTAGAAGGTGATAGGGGTTCACTCCCCTGCTTACAATATACATCAGGTGCAGATTACCTCAATAACCAGCTGGAGGAGGCTCTTCCTGGGGTTAAAAATGGTAGTAATGTCGGTTCTTACAGAACAGCTATGTTGAAGTGGCAACAAACATTACTTCTGAGTATCTTTACGGCTTTCATCTCTTATAGAGATTTCCTAACTCTCCTGGAGTTAAAAACGGTAATAATGTCGATTCCTATGAAACAGCCATATTGAAGTGGTGATAAACATTACTTCTCAGTAAAGTTACTATTTCCGTCTCTTATAGGGATTTTCTAACAAACTACTTTGCTTGTTGGAAATTACTTACTTTTTATAGAAGGGAAGTTACTCTGATCCCTCATAACTTAGGCAGGAAGGTTTGACCGAACGAGTAAGTGTAAAGCACACATCTGTTACTCCCTGTATACTGTACTTACGCTTGTGTAAGGTTTTTAGAATTAAGTTATACAGTTTTCAATCTGGTTGCATGATTATATTTAGTATATTTAGTCAATTAGAAACTATTTACAAACATTTTTTAAAAAATGGAGAAAGGAAAAAGAAATCAATAAAAAAAGGACAAAAACAAAAAAAAATGTAAAATGGATTGTGCACTCCCTCAGTTATGCATCATACCAAGGGCTACTGGTGTTTCCCCACCAAGTTTTTGAAACCCCAAACACAGCATTACTGCAGGTGATTATGAGGCTGAGGTACTGGAACAGCCAGATACCTTCCTGAGTATTTCCTGATATGTCAGTGAAGTGGAATGCTAATTAAGTCAAAAGACCCGTTTCTGTCATTACACTGTATAAAAACAACGAAAATGACAGGAAAATAAAGTAGATAATCGTGTATCATGTCCATTGTATCATTTTGTCTTCACCCATACATATTTCTCAGTATGTGCTTAAAGAAGATCACTTTCCATGGAGAATGCAAGAATTACTTTTTCGGGCTTGGTAGGTAGTGTGTTCGAAAAGAAGACATTGAGCAGTGTTACAAGTGATGTAAGATAGCTTGAAATGAAACCCCATACATATTGGAAGAAGCAAATTTATAACCAGTGATCAAAACTCACATTACGTTATCTATTCAGGATACAGAAGTGAACATGTATGCATAGGCATATGTATGGTTAACAAAAATTTTAAAACGACCAAGTGTAACTTACCATCTTTATTACAGACCAGAGGACCACCATCATCTCCTTGGCAGCTATCAGGACCGCCTTCTATGTAGCCTGCACATATCATACGTGGAGTAATACTGTTCTTGTACAATGCTTTACATAGTTTAGCTTTAATTAATGGAACAATAGCTGCCTTGAGAATTGATGGATATGCTGTTGATAAAAGACGTATACTTTGTAAAGACACAACAAAGTAATCATAAAGTAAACATAAATATAAATAATTTAATATATGCACAAGGACAATATTTACAAAGTAATGGGTATAGCTGACTGATTCAGCCTCTGCATATTACAAATGTTCATTTTACAGATGCCAGAAGGATTAAAAGTAAAGTTGATACTGAAGGGATTTAAGCTCAGAACATAGTAAACTAAGTACTGAAAATCATTTAGCCTAGCATTCTCTTCCTTCTGTAACATTTTATTTGCAATTATGAAATTTTCGATAAACAACAACTAAGTACATCTATTCTATATCTTAGTGTTGGATAAATAATTTAACGAAGCAGGGAGAATGAAATATTTATACAATGCACTATTGTTACTGTCACACGAGACTCAATGTTCTCAATTAATGGCTCAACTGCTTATTCAGTTGCTTTATTTTATAGCAATGTGTCAGACCTCTTTTAGTCACTTTTAGTCCACAACGTCTCCCCTTTTTAGAATTAGTTTCCCTTAACTTCTTCCCTTCTGAGAATTAAACTCCGCTCAGAGTTTTACTATCTCTTACGCTTAGGGTTCAATACCAGTGTTTCCATTCTTTTCTGTTTCCTGGTACTTGAACGTATAATTTTAAATTGTTTGGGGATTTCATTTCTCAAAACTATGTTTTCTGTGAATCTTCTTTTTAAGTTGGTTAATATTTCTTTTATGCTTGACATGTTTTCTTTTTACCAGGAATAACATTCTTCCAATTTGTTTAATAATTACACTGTTCATCCAGCTTTCTTTACCACATCTTAAAAAAAACTTTGTCACCTAACTTGAAGAATATTGAAGTGTTTTTGTTGCTTGCTTTTTTCAATGCCCTCTTTAAAGTGTCAACAAACTGCTCCACTTGTTCTTTTGACCTAGGATGATACAGCAGAGTGGTGACATGTGCAATGATGAACATTTTTACAAAGTTCTCTGAACTCATCTGAAGTAAATTGAGTTCCATTATCAGACACAGTGGTATCAGGAATATCATATCTAGCGAACAATTCGTGTAAAAAACTTAATGTAACCGCAGATGTCAGCTTTTTACACTTATGCACTTAAGGCTACTTTGGAAAACTGTCCACTACAATGAGGTAATATGAACCCTTAAACACAAAAACTTTGACTTTTAAGGTTTTTTCACGAAATGTAATGTCATTTATCATTTCACCCTTAGAATGTAATTTTCTCCTGAACACCACATTCAATTTTTGAAGTTTCTTTTAATCTAGGCCTCCCGATTTTTCTTCATGTATCTGTGTTAATTATTGAGATATCACTGCTGTATCCAATTGTAAATTTTCATTTGTGTTATTAATTTTTACATATACAAATTTCCTTTGAGGCTTGTTCATATTTCTTGTCACCTATAACCTGTTTACGTTATTTTTTCTGTTGAACCGTTTTTTGTTTTACAGTGTGATTTTTTATGACCTATTTTACGACACTTGAAGCATTTTACATTTTTAAATGGACAGTTACTTTTAAAATGTAGACCACTGCACACAAAATATGGATTCGGTCTTCACATATTTTTCTCTATTTTGTTATCCGTTACCGGTTGACATGCATGAATATGAGAACAATCTTTCCTTCAGTTTTATCTGTGTCATGTGTTAGATTTATAATCCTCTGGCATTCTTCTGCTACGGCCTGTAGAGTTAAATTTTGGTCCTATTCTAATTTTGTTAATGTCCGAGAACATGTATCTGCACCTTTGCTTGCAGTTAGCACTTGAACAAAAATTAAACATGTGAACATATCCAGGGTTAATACATTTAATTTAAATTTTTCAAACTCTCTGTTAATAACTCTGGCATAGGTGATGAAATTTTCATCATCTTTTTTGACCAAATTTAAACATTACTGGCGAGTATTGAACTGGGAACTTCTTTCCCTGAAAACTTTCGATAAGATATTAATTGTTTCATCAAAATAAATTTCACCTGGTTTCTTTGGCAGAATATAATTACTATATTTTTCATGTTCAGCAGGGGATTACTTTCTTAAAAGTAGTCGTATTTTTTTCTCGTCAGACTAATTTTTACATTCTTCTTTGAAAATTTCTTCATATCTTTGAAAATATGCAGAGAAGGTAATCCTTTCTTCTGGAATATAACTGAATTCTTCAATTGCATTTGCTATGCTGTCTGGCAAGTAAGAAGCTGAAATATTTTCAGACTTCTTCAGCATTAATTCCAGCAACTGTTGGTACAGAAAACAGATTCCATCATATGCCAGGGGGAAAAACTAGAAGTAGTTGATAGCTTCCGTTACCTAGGTCACCAAGTCAGTAGCGGGCTTGGGTGCTCTGAGAGCATAGCTGCCAGAATAAGAATTGTGTGGGCAAAGTTCAGAGAGCTCCTACCTCTGCTGCTAACAAAGGGCCTCTCGTTCAGAGTGAAAGGCAGACTGTATAACGCATGTATGCAAACAGCCATGCTACATGGCAGTGAAACATGGGCTGTGACTGCTGAGGACATGCATAGGCTTGAAAGAAATGAAGTTAGTATACTCCGCTGGATGTGTAATGTCAGCGTGCATACACAACAGAGTGTAAGCACCCTAAGAGAAAAGTTGGACATAAGAAGCTTCAGATGTGGTGTGCAAGAGAGACGACTGTGCTGGTATGGTCATGTGTTGCGTATGGATGAGGACAGCTGTGTGAAGAAGTGACACACTCTAACAGTGAAGGAAATCTGTGGAAGAGATAGATGCAGGAAGACATGGGATGAGGTGGTGAGGCATGACCTTTGAACATTGAGCCTCACAGAGGCAATGACTTGTGATCGAGACCTTTGAAGATATACTGTGATTGAGAAGACCCAGCAAATCAAATGAAATCATAGCTATGGCCAATGCCAGTGTTGCATAACCAGCCCATTTAAAAGTACTCTTAAATCATTGGGCAATAAACTATGCTTGAGAAGACCTGTTGAGTCAAGTGAAATCAAAGTTGTGGCTGATGCCAGTGCTGCCTGATTGGTACCCATGTTAGTGGCACGTAAAAAGCACCATTTGAGTGTGGTCAATGCCAGTACTGCCTGTCTGGCCCCCATGCCGGTGGCATGTAAAAAGCATCATTTGAGCATGGTTGATGCCAGTATCGCCTGACTGGCCTCCATGCCGGTGGCACATAAAAAACACCCACTACACTCTCAGAGTGGTTGGTGTTAGGAAGGGCATCCAACTGTAGAAACCTTGCCAGATCAGATTGGAGCCTGGTGCAGCCTCCTGGTTGCCAGTCCTCAGTCAAACTGGCTAACCCATGCCAACATGGAAAGCAGACATTAAATGTTGATGATGATGGAAAGTCCTTATGTCAATTGTCTTCAATTAATAAATTGTAATGATTCTCTCTCTCTCACTCTGTCCCTCTCTCTTCCTATTTGCATTTTTATAGTTTTGTGTGTGCCAAAACAGGCTGAATGTCCAGTCAGTCATACCAAATTGGCAGCATTCAAACAGCTGCATGAAATCATCTGCTGCTGCTCAAGAAGTTTGTCAGTGGCCTATGAAACCTACTGCTGTTTGGTTTTAGGCTACTCAATGCTGACCAAGAACCTGAAATAATAAGTCTGTAATGTTTAAATATATTATAATGATAATACTACCTTTTCCTGTGTTTCCCCATCCAGAAATATGACATCTTTCACCTTCAAAATATGTTGCATTCTTGTCTGGCAAACAGGCTGGTTGTACATAATCATTGAAAACAATTCCATTTCCCCTATTATTTGGCTCTATTTTAATTAGAGCGATATCATAATCATATGAGTTATCTGAAATAGTAGGATGTGGTTTTATATTAATA
>NC_068985.1:22742533-22747299 GCF_001194135.2 Octopus bimaculoides
CAAAAGTTATCACTAATTCTATGACTAAAGAAAGGCTCAAAGTGGTCACAGAGAAACCAAAGAAATGAATTAGATTTGTTGAACCTCTGACTGGCAACTGCATGTCATGTCACTGCTCTGGTTAGACATGATCATCATCCTTAAAGTGACAGAACCACAGATCATGTTAGAGTTTATGGTGTCCTGGAGAAAGCATATTGAAGAAGTTATGAGAGGAAATATGCAAAGTAACAAGAATTGTTGAAGTGCTATGACAGAGATTGGAAAATATTAAAAACTTTATGTGCACTTGCTAACTTTATCAGTTAAAGCCTTCATAGGGGTACCCCAGCATGGTTGCAGTCCAATGACTGAAACAAGTAAACAAATATAGACATAAATTTATATATATCAATCTTGCATATGATACTTAATGTGGATGTATTGTAAGAATGCCATAATACAGTGGTTGTCATCTTGAGAAAGCATCTTGTATACACTTTTAGTGGTAAAAAAACACAGAAATATCAGCAGTGGACCAAAAAATGCCCAGCAATGCCAGTGGAACTGATAGATCATAGGACTTTTGTATGTTTAGATGTCATCAGCAACAGGTATCCACTATCATCAAACTTTGCTTATATTGATATAAATAAACAGTGAAACAGTGTCTAATCAGTCACTGATATTGTGAATAGCTAAGAGATTGGGTAAAAATTAGAAGTGGAGGTAGTATTGGTATTGAATCACAATCTGCGTATATATATATACCATTTTCTCACACTATCTCCGATGAAGGGATATATAAAATATCCTGGAAACAGCTGTAAGACCTTCTCTTCAATAATGTTCTGAAATCTTTCACAGCCTTGGATTTTTATCTCATTCTGTTAATTTTTTATATATATATAAAAATTCTTCTTCTCCTCCTTCTTTGGACTTTTCCCTTTCTCCTTTCCAAGGAAGAGCTATGCTCAAAATGTAAAATTCTCTACTTTCACTGAACATCAAACTAATATGCTTTTTGTGCACATCCTCACATTCATTATTTTCTTCTTTTTTTTCGTTTTTCTATTCATTTATTTGAATTGTTTGTTTATTTGAATTGTTTGTTTATTTGAATTGACTATATATGTAAACACACACACACATATATGTGTGTGTGTGTGTGTGTGTGTGTGTGTGTATAGCCCTACTAGGCATAATTAGGGGACTATAACTCACTCGACCATATTTCATTTGGTGGTCTCCATGACTGGATACCCTTCTCTAAGTTATTCTATTAAGTTAGACATGGTTTGAGCCAGTAATGGCCAAAGCCTATATAAATTATAACACCAGAACTAGACAAAATTTTGCAACAACAGATGAATCTCACAGCAAAAGTGGATGCTTCAATATATGAATATCATTACCTGACAATATGTGAAGTTTCCAAAGAAACTGTAAAATTTTGTGATATGATTAAAAAAAAAATCAAAGATATGTTACTGAAAAATTTGTGTCACATCTGCTGAGAGATGAACAAAGAACTGAATCACAGTCAGTTAAGAGCTGTTTGATCATTCAAATACTGATGAAAACTTCGATAAGTATCATAAATGATAATAAAAAGTGGGTGAGCGGTTATGATGTTACAAAATGGCAACTGTGACAGTGGATGGATCATTATGACTGCAACAACAAAAGGCAAAAACACATTCAGAGTTGCTGAAATGGAATTTGATATTAATTGCCTGTTTTTACTGGAAGAGTGACGTTCATCATGAATTTATTCCAAATGATCAGTAAAGAGTTTTACTCAGATACCCTGAGGCATTTATGAAAAGCAGTGTGAAGAGAGAGGCCTTGCTGCATGACACAGCACCATCTTAGAAGTCACTTCTTACCTGTGACTTTGGTAAAATACAAAATGACACATGACTTCCAGATATTTCATTTTCTGGCCTTAGCCTTTGCAGACTTTTTTATCCAAATTTCATATATATTAATGATTACAGTATCCAAATGTGTAGATCTTCTTTTATGACAGAAGGATGTGATTTGAGGGGATTTGACAGTTATTTCTGGCAAATTAACTGACTACATAAAGACACTATTGATGGCTTGTCAAATTCGTTTTAACTGCTGTTAGGTAACAATAAAATGGGCATTTAAATATTATCACAAATATAAACACTCTTTCATTTATGTTTACAAATTCATATTTTTTATGAAAAAAATTTTCTTTAAAAAAATAATAAATCATTAAAAAATATCCGCATGTCACAAATGTTAAAACTCACGCACGCACGCACGCACGCACGCACGCACGCACGCACGCACATGCACACACACACACACACACACACTAAAAGGAAATGCAATTTGATCATTTCATGCAAGAGTGAAAATGATATGATAATTTTCTTGTGAGAATATTAAAGATTTTACAAGCAATTTTTTTTCATTTTAAATAATCTTTCAGTAAATTTCTTTCAGAGAGTAAAAAACAATGCTTCATGATTTAAAATAATGATGTTAAATATTATTTGTTATGAATTGCTCATTTAAGAAAAGAACAATTAAATGCCAATGATATCACCATTCATGCAATTGTGTTAATTTGATGATGTAGTAAGTTAAACGCAGTCACCTGATTTGCAAAACATGCAAAAAAAAAAAAATCATTATTTATCATATCCTAAAAAAGGATTAAGCAAATCTTCTCCCTGTAACTTGCATTACACTATGTGCTGCTGTAATGAACCAGTAGTGGGAATATTCAGCAAACACCCAATGTCAGGATTTGCTAGAATATTACCCATATAATAAACAAAACCTGATCAATCATGACTTGACATGGAATTGGCTCTAGCAACGATTTCATCTTTTGGGGCACTTCCTTCTGAGCCCATCCATCAGTATAAATCCAGCACTCTTTGACCACTTTGGGATGCAGCAGAGAGAGAGAGAGAGAGAGAGAGAGAGAGAGAGAGAGAGAGATGAGGTGGCAGACAGATGGCGAACAGACGTGGATAGCTGCTGACATCAATCACAATGGACAATCATTGACAATAACACAACCATTACAATTACTCGAAGAACAATAACAATTGCTATTACAATTACTCCAAGAACAATAACATTCAAACTCTCTTGACATTTGTCGTTCATAGCAAATAAAAATTTTGTTTATCAAAAATAACAACCTGCTCCAGTGTTCTTTTCCATACAACTGGTGACTCTGATGCTAAAAAATAGCATCCAGTACTTGCAACAGTGATGATCTGAAAGCTTAAAGAACATTTTGAAGCCTCATCTTTGTACAGGTGGTGAAGAATATGATGCAGTCTAGAAACAACTCACTGATGGCTCTGTCTATAGAACACTGTTGCTACACAGCTTATCAACACCTTGCAGGTACACATGAGCAATGCCAATATGTCTCTGAGAAAATTATCTCTCTGATTGACTTTTCCCTCCTGTTGTGGCCTTGCTACTATCTCTGTCATTGATACACTGGTGACTGGGTATCAAATACATTTCTTTTCAGTACAGCAAATGTTGAGATACCAGTAGCTATGCTACCTGCAACATCATCAATCTCAACCAATGCACCCAGTAAATTCCTATTCATCTTGTTTTGTTTGTTATTCTGCAACAAAAAGATTCTGTCAGTATCGTAAACCTGCAATTACTTCACCTTTAGTCTCTAACGATACCAACCTCACCATTTGAACAAATGATATCAGCACATTCTTCCAATGATGCCTCAGTCTTCTCCGGTGACATGAATGAGATAAGTCAACACGTGTTTTCTCCAGTGCAGTACAAAAAAAGATTGTTTTCGTCATCAAGGTTATTATTTTTTGCTGACTGCTTTCTCTTTCTGTTCATACATGCATACATCTGAACACATTTACATTGCACACACTCTACATGCATACATTCACATTTAACATGCATACAAGTACCCATCACTTGCACAACCTGCACATAGACACTTAGCGAACACATTCATTTCTAGCAGTATGCATAAAATTACTATGAATAGAAGATGCAACCCTATTTCATCTGCTTATGTTCCTAAGCTTGGGAATAGCTGAACATATTCACAATACCAACCCACTAGTATTCAATGCAAATGCATACATTCAAATGCATGATTGTACTTGCATATGCAGCTACCAAACCATTGGTAGGCACAACACTGACTCGCTGTATGACATACTCACTCATTTACACATTTAGCTGAACTCATCTTTCTCATGTACATACATGTATCCTCATCAGATCTTTCCTAATACTTTTACAATTAAACTTTGGCCAAACTGATGCCAGTGTCGTGTAACTAGCGCCCATGCTGGTGGCATGTGAGCAGCACCTTTCAAGCTTTGGGCCACATGGAGGCAATGACAATGACCAAGACCTCTGGCAATATGCTGTGCTTAAGAAGAAGACCCATCAATGCTAACCGCTCCAAGAGTGTAATGGGTGCTTTTTACTTGCGATTGGCATGGGATCTCACTTGGCTTGCCAGGTCTTCTGAAGCATGGCATATCTCTAAAAGTCTTGGTCACTTGTCATTGCCTCTATGAGGCTCAGTGTTCAATGTCTTGCTGGATCTACTGCTTCTGCAGGTTCCCTCCTCTGTTAGGGTGTGACACTATTTCACACAACTTGCCTTATCCGTACACATCACATGAGCATATCAGCACAGTTGGTATGGTCATGTGATATATATATATACATACATACATACATATACATATATATATATATATACATATATATATATATATATA
>NC_068985.1:22750116-22757950 GCF_001194135.2 Octopus bimaculoides
CTACAAAAGCTCAAAGACAATATAATGTATGGGTATATTTATTTTTTTTATATATTATTGTTTTATATATTATTTTCTTCATTTTGTACTTCTTTGTAAAAAAACATTTTCATTCTCCTTCTTCTTGATAATTTGCTTTTCGCAATGAAAACCGGTTAGAAGAAATCTTTATTAAAATATGCTTCCAGTTTAGCATTCTGGCTTTTTTTCATTTTCCTATTATTTCTCCACATGCGGTTAACACAACCCCACTATTTACTGACTTATATATATATATATATATATATATATATATATATAAATGTGTGTATATATATATAAATAGATGGATAAAGAGAGAGAGACATGCAGACAATATGTTCATGCATTAATTTTGCAGCCAGTAAAATAATGAATTCATAAAAATTCAAACTGGTGAAATTTATGTAAGAATACATACACAAAACAATGGGCAGCTGATATGATCCAATCATTATGAAGGATTGTTCCCCCGCAAAAATATTCTGTACTGTAGTGAAGATTCGAATATGTAGTAATACGTTCAACTGCCACCTGCCATGGATACCTGCCATATGCAGCGTCTTCCTTAACTAGTTTAGAGTAGGATATTTTGTCAACTGCTCTGTCAGCATATTTGGTCTTTATTAGGCGAGGTACTTTGCCACAGACTGGTGCTAAGATAAGAATGAAAATAAAATTCTTTCATATGAATAAAGACAAGATATTAAAATTTATTCAGATCAAATACATCCTTATGCTTCATCATCATCTTCATCATCCATTGTTTTAAATCTGGGTTTTGTCCCTGTTAACGGGGGTGGCCAGATCTACCTCAATGTCATAGCAATCGCCCTCACACCATCTCACCATCTTGCCCGGTTTTGGGTGTTCTCCTTTTTCAAACCAACCCTCTCAATCTCCTCCACCTGTCCCCTCCACATTTTCCTCGGTCTACCTCGCTTTCACACTCCATTTACTTCAAATGCAGTCACCCTCCTCAGAACATGCTCCTTATCTCTCCTCAACACATGTCCATACCACACTCCATTCGCCCTTACCCCAGCATTCCCATCAAATCCTCAGTCCTCCTCTTATCAAACAGCTTCACCCCACACATTTCTCTCACCATTGCTCTCTCAGTTCTTCTCAAATTGCCATCTCTCTCTCCCTCATACACCATATCTCACTCCCATACATCATTGCAACTCTCACACAACTCTTATAGACCCTTCCTTTCATCTTTAATGGGAACCTTTTCCCATATAACAACGCCCCACATTCCCTGAACTTCATCCAGCCAAGTCTCGCTCTTGCCGCTACAGCTACTTCATATCCACCACTTACATCCACCACTTACATTCACCCTATCTCCCAAATAACAAAACCCTTTCACTGTCTCCACCTTGTCACAAAGTGTTTCCACTGACTTCACCAGCACTCCAGCTCCTTTCTCACATCTTCCACAACTCCCTTGCCTGTCTTGGGAGTTACCTTCCTTTTCGTACATCTACCATGAATCCATTTCTCAAATCTCATACACAACACCACATTTACCATTACCCTCCTCTCACATACACCACATGAATCCACCTTACTCACTAACACTTCTCCTTCCAACCTACATATCATTACCTTTGTCTTCCCAAGGTTTACCTTCAAACCCTTGCTTTCAAACACCTCCTTCTATTTCCAAATCTTCTAACTATTTTATAATTTAGTTACATTTAGTTACCACAGTTATTTAGTTGGTCTTGAACTTTTTGCTAAAATAACCTATTCATTATATTGAGGAGAGGAGTCTACTGTTTGAAAGCTTTGACTATTGTTGGTGGAGGTGTCATTACCCTTGGCAGATCTAACAACACTGCAAAAGTCTGAGGAAAAAATTGAGACAAAAGCAATTTCTGATTCCCTGAGATTTAAGGTAGGGCTAAATTAGGGTGAAATACTCTAATATAGTAAATTAGTTTATATTTTAGAGACATTAGAAATGATTACAATAAAATTGAATATCAGATTTCCACTAAACCAAACAACTAGCTTAATGTAGGATGGCTTTATCTATGAATGCAAATATTAAGATTGGTATCACAAATATTCTAATTGTATGAAGAGGTAGAGATAGTACTTTTATAAGTAAAGATTGGCTCAGAAAAAATGAAATGAAACAATATAGTAATTCTTTATTCTAGGAAGTAGATCAAAGATTATTTATCAATATATTAAGGTGGAGTTCGTGTGGAACAGAATAAAATTTTGTAGGAGTCAGGAATTAAAATGCTTAAATAATGAAGGAAATCGGTAACCTAGAATAAAATTGTCCTTGCAATGACCTCTAAAAATAATCTAAAAAGAACAGACATTTGAATGAGGGAAGGCAAAAAGCATCATATAAAAAAACAAAGACTGATTCCACTGCTGATCGACCTGGACGTGGCTGAAAAAGAAGTGTGCAGACCCTTCAACTTATCAAAAGTACCAGAGAAAAAGATACAGCGAAATCCTCATTCCATCAGAAAACTGGCTGCCACAGCAAAGGTAAACTGAACATCGATGTATTGAGTGCTGAAGGAGGATTTGAAGTCCCACCCCTACAAGATGATCTGCTGTCATGAGCTCACACAAGTTTATAAGACTATGAGACGTCTTATCCTGCATCAGATTGGTGAAAGCACGCTGCCCAGCCTGGTATTCACCGATGAAAAGAAATTTGACATTGAACAGACAGTAAACAATCAGAATGATTGACTTTGGAGTGTATCTGGCTCTGTCGAGGATAGACTCATAAATTGATGTCAAAATCCACTGTCAGTTATGGTTTGGGTGGCTGTGACACTCACAGGAAGGTCTCTCATTTTTGTGCTGTCTGGTGTCGAAAATTAATGCCCATCGATACATTAGGGACATTCTGGAAGCTGAACTGCTTCCATGTGCAAACGAGCACTTTCAAGACACACCTTGGAGCCTCCAATAGGATTTGGCACCATCCCACAGCTCCAGACAGACACAACACAGGACTCACAAAAACATTCCGTCATTCATAGGCAAGATGTATGGCCTTCAAGGAGCTCTGAACTCAACCTGTTGGATTTTTCTGTTTGGTCCATTTTGGAGACAAGGGTCTCGAGTACTCCTCATGCTTTGCTCAACACTCTGAAGGCAAAACTGCACCAGAATTGGGCTTCGATTCTGCAAGAAAAGTTGTGTGCCATGTGTTAAACATTCACACCTAGACTTAAGGCTGAGATTTGAAACAAAGGAGATCACATTGAATAAATGTGGTAGTGTCATAATTGGGTTTCTTTTACCATTGCATTGCAACACTCGGACTTGAAACAACATTATTTTGTTTTGGCAAATTTGAAAAAAGCTAACTGTTTTAATTTTGGGACATCCTGTATATGAAGGATACCATGTAGCATATGGTCTGACTTGCTACTGTCTGAACCAACTCTATTACCATGAAATAATAAGAAACTTTTTCATTTAAATCAGTAATAGTCTTTCATTTTAATAGTGTTAAGTTTTGATTGACAATGAAAGGTTACACAAAAACGATTCTACGTATTTCTCTTGTGCATCAGATAAAGAAGTATTTATCAGTTTTGCACAAACTGACTGGAGTTGCCTGTATCAGCCTAAAATAGTTCATGTTGCTTTCAATGTTACTCATACTTTGAGAGATTTTCCAGCTATTGTGATTGTATCGGGTTATAAGAAAATGTATTGGTTGCATAATGTTATGGAACACTGTCATTTTTACTTACCCACAGTGGTTGCTGATGCTACAGTAGTTGTTGTAGGGGAAGTAGTTGTTGTTATTGCATCTCGGTAACACTGCACACTAACATCTTCTATGTGGTCACAGTCATGTTTACCTCGAGGATTTCCTTTACAGAATTCAATACTATCTTCAATGCCATAGCAATTGAGCTCATCATACCAAATAACACCATTACCTTTTCCATAGATACCTCCTGGTAAAGCAATACCTGATCTAGAAAAACATTAAGACATGGGATATAATAACAAAATCAGTTCGAAATAACTAAAGGTGTAATAAAAACTAAGCCAAGATTTAAATAAATGACACATAAAAACTATCTTTTAGCCATAAAAAATTCTTCCTCCTGTTGCAAATTGTTATAATGTAATTGTTACATACAATAACATAACCAGACAACAGTAAACAACAATGTAACAAACTAACAAATCCCTTTACGAATCAACAATCAAAATTCCTTGTTAATTAACCAACACCTTCCGACTTCACTGCAAACTAACACGCACTTCACTTGACTCTGAACTCTGAATTCAGATCACTACTGTTTATACTTTATTCAAACCAGTTTATCTCTTGCAAGGGGGCATCATAACTCTCATCACAACATCAACCCTTTTGAGATTTTGACTACTGTAAGAAAGTGGAATTTCTTTTATTTTAATTTTTTTTCTTTCCAGTGCCTCTTCCATTTTTTTTTAGCTGATGTATACTTAATTGTTTCCCATTGTACAAAGCACTCTTGTTTTTATTTTGATTTTTTTAAAATTTAATATATTTTTTTTGTTTAGGTATTACTTCCAGATATTCAGTCTGTTTTCATTTTCTGAAGCTAGTTCTACGGAGTTTAATATCTCTTGGTGCTAGCACTTCAAACATATCATAGAAGACTCCCATTAGTATTATCCTTCATTCTTCCGTATGTCCCATCTTTAATTGATTAAAGTATCTCTTATGTTATGAACGTTGTTCTTTAATTAAATACATCATGTTACCTAATCTTATGATTACACAGCCATCCTCCCGACCTTCTTTACCATTTTTGTAATTTTTTTACTTTGAAATATTTTGTAATATTTCTTGTATTTCCTTCAAATATATTTTTTGTCTTTCCTTTATATGTATTTTTCCTGGCAATAATTTATTGAAGATTGATTTTATTTTACACGTGAACATAAACTCTACTGGTAACTTTCCTGAATAAGCATTATTCTATATACTCTCAAACTTTTCGTTTGTGCCTTGTTATTGTCTAGCCCATCCCTAGCTTTTCTTAGAGCTCATTTGAATGTATAGCTATCCACAATGATTAGATACTATGTGTGGTTCACTAGTCCATTTTAGTCAATATGTATCATGGTCCATGGCCTCTCACGTCTTTGTGCATAGGCCTAGCTTGCACGAGTACTTGCAGAAACGTTTTTCCAAATTTTCTCTTTAACTCTTCAGACCAATTATTTTTAGAGGGACAACCATTTACAATAGAGATTTATGGAGAGGTCCCATCAATTAAATAATTCTAACCAATCAGTATCACACAGATTGGTCACATTTTTAATGGCGAAAACTTTTGCTTTGCATGTTCTTCCTCAAAATGTGACATTAGTCCACATTTCACCTATGAAATGAAATTTGTTGCCTGTCACGCAATGAGCAGATTTCACTGTTTTTCTCAACATAATCGAACTAAATATGTAGACTGGCACCCATGCCAGCGTCTCTTCATTCAACACTAAACTCGGCTTGCAAAGACCTGTTGGGGCAAGCGAAAGCGAAATCGTGATGGCACCTGTACCAGTAGATCACTAAGAGCACCGTCCGATCATTGTCAGAGTACCAGCTGTCTGGCTTCTGTGCTGGTGGCACGTAAATAGCACCATTTGAGTGTGATCGTTACCAACGTCACCTTCCTGGCACTTGTGCCAGTGGCACATGAAAAGACATTCGAGCAAGTTCGTTGCCAGTACCGCTGGACTGGCTCCTGTGCAGGTGGCACATAAAATACACTATTTCGAGCATGGCCATTGCCAGTACCTCCTGACTGGCCTTCGTGCCAGTGGCACGTAAAAGCACCCACTACACTCTCGGAGTGGTTGGTGTTAGGAAGGGCATCCAGCTGTAGAAACTCTGCCAAATCAGATTGGAGCCTGGTGTAGCCATCTGGTTCACCAGTCCTCGGTCAAATCGTCCAACCCATGCTAGCATGGAAAGCAGACGTTAAACGATGATGATGATGATGATGATGTGTCTATATTTATTATTGAAATATCACTTTCAGTATCCAACTGAAGTTTAATATGTATTTTATTTATTTTTACATGTACGAATTTTCTTATTTGGGAGTTTTTGTTTCTGCTGAGAACACTCTAGGATTTTTATTGGTTGACCTTCGTAATTTTGTTCTACAGTGTAAACTCTTGTGACCAATTCTTTTGAAACTGTAACATTATTGATTTTTAAATGGACAGTCTTTTCTGAACTGTATGCCCCCACATCTATAACATGGATTAAGACGTGGTTCTGTTTTTTTATTGTACTTTACTGGTTGGCATATTTGTATTTTTGAGGAATCCTTTTCTTGAATTTTTTTCTACATCGTGTTTCAGGTTTACCACTCTTTGGTATTCTTCTGCCAGGGATTGTAAGGTTTGATCTTGGTTTGCTTGTTCCAACTTAGAAAGAATTCTTGCTCTATTTTCTATATCTTCACTTGCTGTAAGGCCTCGTATGAAAATAAGACACTTGAACATCTCAGTTGTAAGTTCTTTGAGCTTAAAACTTTCACACATCCTGTTGACTGTTCCTGCATATGTGATAAAATCATAATTCTCTTTTTTTTTGTTATATTCCAAAATTCCATTCGTGTATTAAATAAAGAAGTTTTATCACCGAATATGTTTGACAGTAATTCTATAGTTTTTGTTAAACAAATCTGATTGTTTTTAGTGGGTGGAGGGGTAATATGAAATTACAGAAATGTTCATGCTCTAATGAGGCTAATTTTTGCAATAACAATCTCCCTTTTTGTTTGTCCGACCATGATTTGCAATTTTGCATAAAAATCTCCTTCTGTAGTACAATGCAAAAGTTATACCATCCTCTGGAATATAACTAAGTTCATTAATCGAGTTTGAAACGCCATCTAGCGAAAACAAACTTACTTAATTTTTGAACTTCTTTGAACAGTAAACAACAATGTAATGAACTAACAAATCTCTTTGTGAACCAACAATCAATATTGCTTGTAAACTAACCAACCAACATCTTCCGACTTTACTGCAAACTAACACAAACTTCACTCAACTCTGAACTTTGAACTTTGAACTCACTGAGATCACTACTATTTATACTTTACTTGGACCACTCTATCTCTTGCAAGGGGGCATCATAACTCTCATCACAACACAGATGATTGTCCAAATTTACAAGGAACATTCTGAGGGCATATGACCAAGTGGTTAGAGTGTTGGACTCATGATTGTAAGATTAGGGTTTCAGTTCCTGGGTTAGGCAATGCATTGTGTTCTTGAGCAAAACACTTCATTTCATGTTGCTCGAATCCACTCAGCTGGCAAAAATAAGTAAACTTATGAGGGACCAGCATTCTGTTAAGTGGGGTGGAGTAGTATTATACCACAGACTATAAGATTCAGGAAGGTTAGGGGAGGTGCATGGCTTAGTGGTAAGAGTGTCAGATTCATGATTGTAAGATTGTGGTTTCAGTTCCTGAAGCAGACAAAACACTTCATTTTATGTTGCTCAAGTCCACTCAGCCAACAAAAATTATTCCTGTGATGGGCCAGCGTCCTGTCCAGTGGGGAGTATGTATGTGAGAAAATCTGGGAAACTGGCTCTATGTGTCTATATAACTTAGGAAGAAACTTCACCCTTTTACTCAAAGTAAAACAGTATAAAATAGTAATGATTAATCACAAATTAGACAAAGAAAGATATCAATTAAATGAACGGCTTACTTATATCCCAGCTGCTTGCAAACAACAGTGGCATCTTTGTCGTCAAAATTGTCATCACATACAGTACCAGTGATGTTAT
>NC_068985.1:22758101-22759231 GCF_001194135.2 Octopus bimaculoides
TAATATGTGATAGAAAAAATAATTGCAGTGGTATCTCTAAATTATATATATATATATATATATATATATATATATATATATATATATAAATCAAAGGAAGGAAAAAAATCAATCATTTTCTTCAAAGGAATGTAAAGCATCTAATTCTAATTATTTGTTATATCTTTTTATATTATATTATATTATATTATAATGTAAATAGATTTTTTATATGTTAATAGTATTTCTCTATACACACAGTGAGTTTGGGATAAATTTGACAATTTTCTTATGTCACCTTTTCTCAGGAACAGCTTGATGTATTGGTGAATAGTCAATGGCATTGGTGAGCATAAAGATTAAAGTTACAGAGAAGATGTTAGCTGACATGGCGGACTGGAAGCTATTTGAATATTGGAAGGGAGTTGCCTATATCATGATGATTTGCAGTGGGTATCAAAATGCTGAGATCATGAGTGCTGCTCAGTACCCTATGTTCTGCGAACTCTGTAAGGGCTGTGTAAGACATGACATGGGCATCATGAAAACCAAATTCCCCTAAACTGTAACAGTCTTCGGGTGTGTTTCCAGTGAGGATGATATCATGTCACCCCACACTTTTGAACAGGGCCTTAAGCTCAACCCAAATGGCTATGTGAAACTGCTGGAGACTGTGGGCAAACCTTGGCTGGAGAGGATTGCTGTTGGAAGGTTATATGTATCGCAGCAGAATTCAGTTCCTTGCCATACCCCCAGAGTCAGAAATAGTTGTTACAGAATTTCTATGACTTCACCAACCCCATTTTCTGGCCACCTAATTTCCCTGATTGTAATGTGTAGGGCATGGTTAAGAAAAACACCAACTGCTCTGCCTGCAACACCAAGGCTGAGTTGGTGGCTAAGATCAAGGATTTTCTCAGGGACACAGTGAGGAATGTATGTTTCAAGTTCCAGAGCCATCTTGAGGCCATGATAGAAGCTGAGAGTGGCTACTCTAAATAAACTGTTTTCTTCCAGCCAAAACCAACTTGATATTTTTTGAGTTCTTAAAATTCTTTTATTTTTGGATGGCATAGTGTGTTTTCTTTTCCTTTTATGCAAGCTGTCAAATTTAGCCTGAACATCCTGTGTGTGTGTGTGTGTGTGTGTGT
>NC_068985.1:22759241-22759586 GCF_001194135.2 Octopus bimaculoides
TGTGTGTGTGTGTATCTGTGTCTCTGTGTGTGTATGTCTGTTTGTCCCCCCACCTGACATCGCTTGACAACCCATATTGTAATGTTTATGTCCCCGTAACTTAGTGTTCAACAAGAGACAGATAGAATAAGTATTAGGCTTACAAAGAATAAGTCCCGGGGACGATTTGTTCAACTAAAGGCGGTGCACCAGCATGGCCACAATCAAATGACTGAAACAAGTAAAAGAATAAAAGAATAAAAGAAAAGGTAGAATATACCTAAACATTTAGCTTTCAAGCTTATCAAATCCAGGTTACCCTGAAGACAGTGCTGTACCCTGAAGACAGTGCTGTACCCTGAAGAC
>NC_068985.1:22759596-22767196 GCF_001194135.2 Octopus bimaculoides
CACACACACACACACACATATATATATATATATATGTATATATCTGTATATATATACACACATATATATGCATACACATAATTCTTTTTGAGAATAATAGTTCTTGAAGCACGTCTCATACAGCTTTCAAAGAATTGTATATAAATAATGGGCTGAAAACTCCTTTTCATAGACAAAGTCAAAGGCTGCCTAAGGGACTCAAATCCACATTTCTAGTAGACATGATGACAGATGTTCTACCATTAGACCAAAATGCTTCTTTAAATTTCTTTGTCCATTTTAGAAACGTTATTCTTACCAATGAGAATAGATTGCTACTGATGTCATAAGAATTTTATAAACTTTTGAGCTGTAGATTTGAGTCCCAGAGGCTGCCATTGACATTTTCTATCCAAAAGGGTTTTTCAACTCAATATTTACATGCTATTGTTTATAGATGTATGCTATGTGCTTCCTGAGCTGTTATTCTAAAGCACAATTATTTCACAATCTCTTGAAAGTTTATAAGATTCTTATGATGTCAGCTATATATAAATATTGTTCTTCAACATGAATAGTATTGACAGTGACTTTGAAGTTTCAACCAACTAAACCATCATTGGACTGTGATGTACTTGAATTAATCTTATGTTAATACAGTCTCTGCTAGCTTTATATAGTCTCTGTCTCAAGTAGGAGGAGTTCTGTCAAATAGTAATTAGGTTGTGACAGAGAGGTGTAATGGATAAATTTTCATTGATTAAATTGGGGGTTATGTCATTGTTCAGAATATATTCATGCATGTAGAACTTTGTAAACAGGTGTGTATATTTAAGTGTGTTGGCTTCAGCTGATGGGATTGTTCTTTAGGGGTTCACAAAAGAATGTAAGTAGATAGAAGGGTCTTTTTGGTCACTGGATGTATCACTCAGTTTTAATTATCATTAGTTTTATTGGATTTAATCCTTTACTCTGAAAATGTAAAGGTCAAAGTTGAACGTTTTGTCCACCATTTAAAACTTTGTAACTAGGTGTGTCAGCTTTTTTCTTTAGAATGGAATTTTTCAAGGGTCACAAATACAAAACAAAACAAAAAGTAAATAGGTGGTATATTTTAGTTAGTCAGTATGTTTCTTTTTTTATTGTAGATATTATTTATAATATTTCCTTGTCTGTATTAAGAAGGTGGAGGTTATTAGTGGTGTATGTCATGGTGTTGTTAGTATAGAAATCTACTTATCTTGTGCTTTTATGTTCACAAAAAGATGTGAGTAGGTTGTTGGTCAGTATATTTCTCTCTGTGAGTTTATTGTTCTATGAGCAATTTGATTAATATGTAGAAAATTTAACCTTTGTGTTTTATGGCAATAGAATTTGTGAGCCATGTTTTTATAAATATTTCTTCAGTTAGGTTTCAAACATGGGTATTTTAGAATATATTATTTTGGGCCTCTATGCAAAAGTAGAGCATTATTAAATATGTGCATATACTAATGCATAAGAACAGAAATAAAAATAAAATTTGATTTAACAATATATTTATAAATTTTTAAAAAAACATATATGCGAGTGTATGTAGGTTTGTGTGCTTACCATAAAAAATCTTTTGTGGGGACTTTGGTTGGAGATTGGGAGATTGGGAAATTATTTAAAAATTTACCAATCTCCAACCAAAATAGGGAGGATGCATTAGTACAAAGTTGGTGGGGTTTGTTATTACCTTGTTATGGTTGTGGGTGTGACAGTATTTTCCAATCAATGCTAAATAGAGTATTTTTCATTTTAATGTCCATATATGCTTGGAGAGTGACATATCATTCTACTTGTTTGAGTTGTTAAAAGTGTGTGTAATGGTTGTATCATATCTTGAACTGATTTGCTGTAAGTCCTATATACGCAGATATAGCAGTTGATGTGTTCATGGTTACTGTTGCACTATAGGTAATATTGCTTGAGAGACAATTTCCTTCAAGATAAAGATTTTCTAAAACTGCAATAGTTATTATGTGTGTGATTTGGGTTTTTCACTTTTAGACCTTTTTGTTGGTTGTAATTAGCTACAGTTTTTCTAAAGTTGTTTGTAGAACATGACAATTTTACAGTCTTTGTTTTTTAGATTGCAATACTGGTGGTTGGGGTAGAAGTTTTTTGCAATATTTTGAAAAATAATCTAGCTGTTGAGACTTGCACATTGAATAGTGGGAATAAACCAGATAATGTTCCTCTTTCTATTCTTAGGTTTTGTTATTTATTGTGGGATATTTGTTGTTTATACATTGCACTTTCTCTTTGTAACCACTGTTACTGAGAGCTTCATTATATGGAGTTGCTATTTCATTTGGTATTTTTTCATTTGAAGATGAAGAGTATGTTTCTTTTTAGGTTTTTAATAATGCTTTTGGGGTAGTTAGATTGTCTATGTATATAGTAAAGCAGTAAGCGTATGAAGGCAAACAAAGTGAAACAGAGCAATGACTGGCAGTACAAGAGAATGTGAAAGTAAAGTGTACTTGGAATAGTTGGTCCAATGTATACATGGGAATTGAAATTTTTCTAGACATCATTTACGGAATAACCGCATTCTTAGATATTGATGTGGTCTTCATTCTAAGATAAAACATTTAAACCTATATCCAGCTATTTTAACTTTTTTCATAATTGAAAAGAATATGTAATGTTTGTATGTTTAGATATCATAATTATACTCACAGCAATATGTTTCATCACTGTTATCACCACAATTATCAACTGTGTCGCATATATATTCTATATTTCGACACTGTGAGTTAGCACATTCAAACTGATTTGGGGCACATCCTGAAATATACAAAAAAAAAAAAATCTTCAAAAAACATCAAAGTAAGAAATAAAATTATTTATTTAATACAAATAAATTTTTTAAATGTAATAAGAAGTGGAGTTTATTTATCATAAAAAACATAAATATTTTATGTATAAATAAATATTATTCAATTATATTCAATTTAATATTGTGTTGTTCTTTTGAAAGAATTTTACACCTAATAATTCTGTATTAGTAGTATTGGTTTAGTAGAGTACATTATAGCCAGTCATCACTCATGAGTAAATATGGCTTGGTGACATGTATTATGCATTCATTAATTGTTTCAGGTAGATACATAATTGTAAGCAGACATAGATACCTTTTCAGTGTTGTTACCCCTAACCTAGGAGTCCAACCAGGATGTGAATGCTGGGGAAAGAGAAGGCTGTGCTGGCACTCTGGTTGGTATGCATTATAGTGTGTACATTGAAACAAAGTGAACCAAAGTACCTGTTGTGGGAGAATCCTGAATACCCCCATGTGGTTGAAAGTGGACAAACTGATTACAATAAATAAGAATTGAATGAACTGTCAGTGGGTGTAGTTGAAGGTGTTTTTCCTGTACGATTTAATCCTTTTTGATCCTTGTTAGATGTGAGTCACATTGTTAATTATTTGTTGAAGGTTTCCCATAAGAATGAACCTTATTGTTTAACCTCATTGTTGAATTGTTGAATTACTGTTGCTGTTTTTTTTTTGCCTGTGAATTTATAATTGTTTTCTTCCCCATTTGTGGGTGAAGTGGAGAAAAAAGGAAGGATGGAAAGTGAACCAGTTCCAGCCGGCAGCTATGCTTCAGCCACTGGAAGAGGTTTAACTGCAGACGGGTTTCAGGTTCGGGAGGTGAAGATGGAGAAAAAGAAGCTAAAGGAGTTCAACAGACTTAACGAAAAGGATGGAACCAGTTTGAGGTTGACCCTGCTGCAAGATTTTACAGCTAATGTAACGAAGCAGACAGTGGTATATAGAACGCTGTGCATGAAAACGAAAAGAATTGAAATAGCTACTGTGGAAGTCATAGAGGAGTGTTTGAAGGAGGTAAAAATCCTCACAACATTTTATACCAGAGGGAAAAAGCACGGCACAGTGGAGGTAAGGTTCGTGAGCGAACAAGAAGGGATAAACCACTCCACAGTGATGCTAAGGACACCAGAGTGGGTACTTCTGCTGACTTACTGTGGCAAACGAGTGACCAGGGTAAAGATTGGCAAAGTACCCCTGGAGATTAAAGAGGCGTGGCTGGTGGCAGCCATTATGTATAATATGGAGGAGGAAGCGAAAGTTTTAAAAGTAACGAGAACAAAAGAGGTAAACTAATGGGGAGACAGCCTTGAGGTGGCAATCCAAGTCAGTTTACAAGACTTACACAAGATAGCGGGGGAGGTGATACTGCCGGAGGAAGTGAGATTAAGAGTAGTGGTGGAGGGAAGACCTCCAACCTGTTACCAGTGTGGAGCAAGGGGACACATGATAGCAAGGTGTCCCCAGAATGATGAGAAGGGTGAATGGAATATCCTGTAGAGCTTCTACAGAAAGTTTGCTTCATAGAAACAAGAAAGATTGTCAAAACGATTTTGAGTACTTGAAAGATTATTGAAAGGTTATAAGTATCTAAGGTTACAAGTAGTAACCTGTTACCCCCATAAATTCTATCAAGAATAAGACCAAACCTCAGTCACAGCGCCTGAAACTTCTCTTGAAGTCAAAAATTAACGCAAGGAACCTTGTGACAGCCATCAACCTATGGGCTATTCTGTAGCCCACTATAGTGCACTCATTCTGAAATGGACACGAGCAAAGATTAATCAACTTGATTGCATTACCTGAAATACAATGACAATGCATGGTGCCCTCCACCCTAAGGTGAATGTACTTATGCTCTACATGAAGAGGTGTAAAGGTAGACACGGCCTGATTAGCGTACAGGAGTGCATCAACAGTGAAAGAAAAAACACGGCAGAGTATTTAGCAAGCATCAAACAAGATTTGCTTCAGTATGTTGCTAATGCAGAAAGATTTACCAGCAACAGACTTGAGAATGCTAATGAATAACCAGTGGGAGAAAAGAAACTTTACTCCACATGGAATTAGATGGTCAGAAGCATCATGGAGGTGGCTCAGCAAGGGTAACCTTAAAAAGAAGACTGAAAGCCAAATCATTGCTGCCTAGGATCAGGCATTGAATACCAATTTAGTGAAAAGGGATATATACCGCACAAGTGCAAAAATCCTCTGAAGAATGTGTGGGAAGATAGTCGAAAGCGTGACTCATATTGTTAGTGCTTGTGAAAGTCTTATACAGAAGAAGCACAAGTGCAGATATGACAAGGTAGCCCAAAATCTTCATTGGCTACTATGCTGGAAGCATGGATATGAAGTAATGGGTGCTTGGTACCAACATACATCAGAAAAGGTAATGGATGAAAAGAGGAAGGCAAAGATTCTCTGGGGCTTTGACTTCCAGTCAGACAAGGTGTTAGAGCACCAAAAGCTGGATATAGTAACCTTTAGGAGGGACAAACATGAGTGCTTAATAATCGATGGGGAAGTGCCAGGAGATCAACATGGTATCATGAAAGAAAGATAAAAAGATTGATAAATATGGAGACCTGAGAAATGAGATTGCCAAGATGTGGCAGCTACGAGAGCCAAACATAAAGGTTGTCCCTGTTGTTATTAGAGCATTGGGTTCAATACCATCCAGCCTGAAGAAACACCTGAAAACTTTAGAAATACCCTACAATCTAGGTGTATTGTAGAAATCAGCTTTACTTGGAACTGCATGTATATTTTGTAAAATACTGTCTGTCTGAGGTCCTTGTGACTTGACAGACAGTACAAATCCCTGGTAGAGACAATATCTTCAATCAACAACATCACAGTATTGGATACCGTGTGATGTCTGCAATAACAACAACAACAACAACAACAACAACAACAACAGCAACAACAACAATAATAATAATAATAATAATAATAATAAAAAGCTTGCAGGAAGAAGGCTAAAGGAAAGTAGTTCTAAATGAAGTAACAGCTAGAAAGAAAAATCTAACAGTAACTTGGATAGATTATAGCCTTGTTAGGAATAGTAAGGATTCTAAGGAAGGTGCTTGAAAGTTGAAGAAGGAATGACACAAAGGAACTTTGACCATTTAATGACTCAGTCTTTTGGTAAAGTGTTGGTATAACAACTGCCAGAGCAAAAGTGTCGTCGTCAACAACAACAACAACAACAATGATACTTTCTACTTGGACACAAAATCACAAGTTTTGGAGAAGGAAATGCAATTGGCTTCATTATTTGACTGGAAGTTATTTTCTGTTGGACATACAATAATTACCAGTTCATTCACTTCAACTCACTCACTAATGAATAAAAATAAAGTTCTTCAGTCTATGTAATAGGAAGAAATATAATTTAATGTAATCTAGTTTGACATATTTGACACAACAGGTTCTCCTATAAGGATAGTGTACAATCCTGATACAATACAAAAACAATCTTACCTTTGTTTGCTTTACATATGACACTAGCAGTCTCATGTCTTTTGCAGTTGTGCTGACGCCATGGACTTTTGGGACAGTCTAACAAGCTTGTTTCATTTCCTAAACATTCAACATTGGTTAGTAAAAAGTTTGCATTTCCAGGCCCAAAATTGGAAAAAGGAATAGCTTTGATGGCAGATCTAATAATTAAAAAAAAATTATATAAATATATATGTGTGTGTGTGTGTGAGTGCATGCGTGTGCACACGTGCACATTTGTGTGTGTGTGTGTATGCTTGCACATGTGTGTGTATATACATTGGTTTCATGTTAAGAAAAAAGGAATATATCATCATCATCATCATCATCATCGTTGTTTAACGTTCGATATATATATATATATATATATATATATATAAATCAACACAAAGTTTCTCTTTGTGTTTATCCAAAATGGAGATGAACACCATTCCTCTATGTGATTGGCTTGAAAAATTAAGATATTAAAATATTTTCCTATTTTTCTTAGCATGAAACCAATGGTAGCCTTAATTCACAAACAAATTCTAACCACAAATACAGTGTTGAGCACCCATTTTCATTGTTTGACATTTATGTATGTTTATATATTTATATATACATATGTGTGTATATATGTGAATATATATATATATATGTGTATCATCATCATCATCATCATCGTTTAACATTTGCTTTCTATGCTAGCATGGGTTAGACGATTTGACCGAGGACTGGTGAACCAGATGGCTACACCAGGCTCCAATCTGATTTGGCAGAGTTTCTACAGCTGGATGCCATTCCTAACACCAACCACTCCGAGAGTGTAGTGGGTGCTTTTACGTGCCACCGGCACGAAGGCCAGTCAGGCAGTACTGGCAATGGCCATGCTCAAAATGGAGTAATTTATGTGCCACCTGCACAGGAGCCAGTCCAGCGGCACTAGCAATGATCTCGCTCGAATGTCTTTACACGTGCCAGGAAGGCGACGCTGGGTACAGGTGCCATCACGATTTTGCTTTTGCTTGCCCCAACAGGTCTTCGCAAGCCGAGTTTCGTGTCCAGTGAAGGAGACAACATTGGCATGGGTGCCAGTCGTCGAATTTAGTTCGATTTCGATTTCACTTGCCTCAACAGGTCTTCGCAAGTGGAGTTTAGTGTCCAATGAAAGAAGGTATGCATAAGTGGGCTGGCTACACCCCTGGCAGATGCCTTGGATTTAGGTCTCACTTGGCTTGCCGGGTCTTCTCTCGCACAGCATATTTCCAAAGG
>NC_068985.1:22767383-22770656 GCF_001194135.2 Octopus bimaculoides
TATATATATATATATATATATATATATATATATATATATATGTATATACATACATATGTCATCATCATCATCATCATTTAATGTCTGTTTTCTATGCTGGCATAGGTTGAACTGTTTGACAGGACCAAGCCAGTTGAAGAACTTCTTAGGCTCCATGTCTGTTTTGACATAGTTTCTATGGCTGAATGCCTTTCCTAATGCCAACCACTTTACTGAGTGTACTGGGTGCTTTTATGCAGCACTGGCACATATACTTTTATGTGGTACCAGTACATGCCACATAATGCTTTTAGATGCCACTCACAAGACCACAAGATTATGAATGCTCAGCTGAAGAGGGATGCAGGAGATATGCCAGTATGGAAGGATGACCATGATTTTACTTAACTTGATGTGCCTTCTCAAATCATCAGGAGTCATGGTCCCCTGTCATCCTCTCTGTGAGGCTCAATGTCACCAATATCTTACCACTTCATCTCACATGTTCCTGGGTCTACCTCTTCCACATGTTCCCTCCACAATTAGAGATCAGCACCTCTTGATGCAATTGTCTTCATTCATAGGCATTACAGGACTGTACCATCACAGTCTTCTCTCTTGTACACCACATCTGATGCCTCATATACCCAGTTTTTTTTTCTCTCAAATCACTTACACTGTTGTACCTACACACTGACATTACCTATCCAGTGGAGCATACTGGCTTCATTTCTTTCAAGCCTTTGCATATCCTCTGTAGTCACAGCCCACATCTCACTGCCATGTAGTATAGCTGTTTGTACACAGACATAGTACAATCTGATCTGCCTTTCACTCTGAGGAAGAGGTCTTTCATTGATATCAGAGGTAGCAACTCTGTGAAATTTACCCAGGTTATTCTTGATCTAACAGCGATGCTTTCAGAACAACCTAACTTGGTTACCTAAGTAATAGAAACTGTCTACTATATTTAAGGATCCCCTCTGACATTTGAGGGAGTCTATTTTTTGTACATTCCTGATGTTTATGTATCTGCACATCTGCCACATGTAAAGACTACTTTCTCTGTTAGTCTTCCAGTGATACAGCAGCACCTCTTATATATCCATAGCTTGTACTGGGTACATCTTATGGAGTTTCTCCCGATATCTTTTCTACATATTGAGCAGGGCCACTGCCCTGAAGGGATCTGTGAATTGTCTATTTTCCTACTTAATAAGGACTTTCGTCTTTGGTCCTTGCTAAATTAACTCTAAGGCCCTTTGATTTCAGTTCTTGCTTCCATACTTGAAATTTCTTCCCTAGTTCTGGTAGTGATTCAGCAATAAGTACAAGGCTGTCAGCATAGAGGAGCTCCCAAGGGTAGCCAGTCTTAAATTCCTCTGTTATAGCTTGGAGGACTATGATAAATAAGAGGTGACTAAGAACTGATCCCTAGTGGACTCATACTTGTACATTAAATTTCTTGCTATACTCATTGATGACTTTCACCTTACTGACTGACAACATCTTTGTACATGGTTTTTACAGCTCTCACCAAACACTCATCTGTGCTAAGGTTCCACATTGCCACCAGATAAAGGAGCAATGGAGCATGTCAAAGATTTATTCAATCTCAACAAAAGCCAGATACAGAAGTTTATTTTTGGCCAAGTACTTCTCCTGCAGTTGCCTCACCAGGAAGATAGCACTTGTGGTGCTTCTACTGGGCACAAATTTCTCTTTCTAATTAATTGAGCTGTGACCGTTTCTGTAACTTTCATCACCTGGTCCAACAATTTGATGCTTCTGTAAGTATTCCTGTCTAAGGCATCACCTTTGCTTTTGTAGCAGTTGACTATAATGCTGCTACACCAATCGTTGGGCATGACTCCCTCATGATAACCCGATTAACTATATGGATGACAGGGTCATATCCTACTCCACCAAAAATTTTAAGCATCTCAGTAGTGATTCCTGAAGGGTTGGGGCTTTCCCTGTCTTCATATTCTTAATTGTTTTATCTACTAAACTATCGTTGATTTGGATAGCAGGACTCTCTATTGGGTCCACATTAGGCAGGCTCTCCTCACATGCATTCTCTACATTTAACAACTTTTAATAGTGACACTTCCATGTCTCCTTCTTTGCAGAATCACTAACTGCAAGTGAGCCATCATCCATGTAAACACACTTCTCTCCTTTGAGCTGCATTTTCATCTTATGGAAGAGATGGAAGTTCACAGGTGCTAAATCTGGTGAATAGGGCAGGTGTGGAAGTGATACCATGTTGTTTTTGATGAGAAACTAACAAGTGAGGAAGGCTCAGTGACAGGGTGCATAGTTGTGAAGAATCCAATTCTTTGTGCTCCACAGATCCGGTTGATTTTGCCGAATGTCCTCCCTCAAATGCTTCAAAATGTAGCAGTAGAACTCTTGATCGATGGTCTGGTTCCGGGGGACAAATTCATAATGCACAATACTACATTTCTAGGGGTGATGCTCTTGGTAGGTCTTCCAGTCGTTCATTGTCTTCCAGGGGCATTCTTCCACTTTTGAAGTGATTGTACCACTTGAAACATTGTGTATGACCCATTGCCTTGTTGCCGTAATCTTTCCAAAACATGTTCAATGTCTTTGTAGCAGACTTCCCAAGTTTAACAGAAAATTTCATGTTGGCTCTTTGTTCTAACTTCCTGTCCATGACAAAATCACAGACTACAGCATACACATGATCACAAAAACATAAATTTCACAACTTCTGAAGTAAACACAGTAATGTTACTTGGCACATTGCCTCATGAAGGTCACTGCTAGCTCTCACTACACATGCAACCATGTGTTGCTATCTATTGGCACACTACAGAATTAGTCTGGGAACTTTTTTGATACCACCTTGTACCAGTTGCCAGGAATGAGTTTAATATGTTAATTGGTCTATCCAATTATGTTACACCATTACAGCTAGTGAATTCTATAGAAAATCTATAGAGATAACTTTAAAATGAAAACATTAATTGTTTTGGTTGTGAATGTCATTCATTTTCATATAACGGAACATGAAAAAGTTGATATTTTGGCAAAAAGATCAGCAACTTGCTAATAAAACTTTCTATTATAGGCACAAGGCCTGAAATATTGGGGGAGAGGAGAAGTTGATTAGATTGACCCCAGTGTTTGACTGGTATTTAATTTATTGACTCTGAAAGTGTGGAATTTATACTCAGAACTTAAAGACAAACAAATTGCTGTTATACATTATACCTGGCATGCTAATAATTCTGCCAGCTCACCTCCTTCAGCAACTTATTAATG
>NC_068985.1:22780307-22783749 GCF_001194135.2 Octopus bimaculoides
AAAAAAATGATATGTGACCAAATGAGCAGTTATATGACATTCTGGTATTTTGATTAAGTGACTAGATGTGACAAACTGAGCAGATCGATGACACCCTAGTGAACCGAAATTAAAACAGTGAGCTTCTGAATAAGACACAGTAAAGCATCTGGTCCAACATTCTACTGTTTGGAAACCTGTATTGCTGTGTCTTGATAACAAGCTTCAAGCATATATGACCTTTTGTCCAATAAAGTTAGCTGTAAATAACTTACAATGAAACTAGCAGCATAACTAAAAATCTAATACATATATATAACTATTAATTTTATTTATTAAATGTGCTCTAGCATATTTTCAATTAAGACAGAGGATATTGAAGAAAATAATAAGTGAACTTACTGTCTCCAATGGTATGCGAACATACACTTCCTTTGGAAATGCGTCAATGATGAAGTTTGTATCTTGTTTCTCAAAATTGTCAAGTGTGTAATCTAATAAAAAAAGAAAGAATATTTTAAGAATGCTATTGTTCAGTATTAATTCATATACTATCGAACTATTAAACTGCTGGTTGAAAGAAGAAATATCTCTTCAATTGAGATAGTGTTCTGGTAAGACATATCACCTAGGTTGGACCAGATGGAGGAGTCAGTGTCTCAATGAGTAGTGTTTTGGTATGAGTGGAAGTGAGCACAGTAATACAAGGGAAAGATCTGCATCTATCCAAAACAGAAATAAGGCTCAGTTGAAGCTATGAGATGCACACTGGATATCTCAATGGAGGAAGGAAAGGTTGATTGATGTTAATTTCTGAAATAATATTTCCGTTGATGTTGGTGGAGTGATGGAACTGTCAGAGGATCAAGCAAAACACTTTGTGGAATTTGTTGTGATGTTCTTGCATTCTGACAACTGTAATGCCACTGGTGTCAAGCTGTACAGGTTTAAGTTGATGGTCTCTCCCTTGGAAAAGCATCATTGTCAAAGGGAGGGAAAAACCTGCATGCATAAACAATTGCCAGTCTTCAAAAAAAGTCTTACTTAGGCTTGCACAAAGGTGTGCAGATATATGGTCAGTCTTGACTAATGGAAGCCTTATTTCTACTGATGGAATGCTATATTACAATTTGAATGTCTATAGGGTGTTCATTGGAGTTCACTGGAGAATGAATAATAAGAGAGGAAAGTCAAAATCATAGTTTCATCAAAGTCACAGAAAGTGATGGCTACCTTAGTGGGAGAGCAATTACAAAATGATATGAGGGTTAGGATAAGGTAAGGCTTTTCATTTGTAGATTGTTGTACATAGAAATGGAGGTTATTGCTGATTTTCATTTATTTACGTTTTCGATTCTTTAATCTTTTTGTTCTCTTATTAATTTTAGCCATTGCACTATGGCTATGTTAGGGAACCACTTTGAAGGGTTTGGTTGAATAAAGTGATTCCTAAATTATTTTAGTTTGCTGTTACATGTAGTGATCTTTTTATCAGTGGGTCACGTGATATTAAGGGCTGAGATAGGTAGTAGTGATATCAAGGGGAACAAGAGAGCTTGCTCACTGAAGGGGAAGGATGAATGAATGTATTTGCTGTTTGATAAGTAGTCTCTGGTGGCCATTGAAACCTGAAATCCACATGCTTTTCTCCTTTTTCTTCTTCATGAACAACCTAATAACCCCTGAAGTAGAATGTGATCGACTGAGGAAAGGCCAGACTATTTTCTTGCTCTTAAATAAATGGTGAAAAGAGACTTAGAAGTAGTTTAATTGGAAACCTTTGTTACTGAAATTGAGATGTGAGAAATGAAGGATAGGGAAGGTTTTTACATAAATGCAGACATCACATATATAATAGAAAAGAAGCTGAAACAGAAAGCTTAAGTAGAGATGGGTAAGAGATATAAAATGCAAAATTTGTGCTTCAGAAATGCCTGAACACACAAGCTATCAATCATTAGGAATTGAATGAGAATGTGATACCTCTCACCTATAATTCATTAGTGATATTTACACATGCTTAAAGCTTGACCAGAACTGAGATGAAACTTTACTATCAACTGTAGGTTACTTTCACAAGTAATACAGAATAATTTATTTTACACACTTACAAGATTGTGACAACCTTATTATAATCATATTTACAAATTCAAATATAGCCACTTGCATTGAATTAAAATCATTTCAGTTATTATACATACCACAATCTTTCTCATCTTCTCCATCTGGACAGTCATTTTCCCCATCACATTTCCAACTCAGTGAAATGCAGCTGTTAAAATGAAATTTTGTTTATTTAGAAATCAACTTAAGCAATACATATGTATGTATTTTGATTTATTGCTTTTGAGAAGGAAATATTTTTTGTCTAATTGATGAAAGAAAATATTCATTCTAGTATGTGATCAACAGAGAGATTCATTGCATGAAAAACCAGACACACTTTCACAGTAACAGCTAGTATAGGTAACAGAAAGATCTGATCAGCTTTCATAAAATTATAAGATTTGATTTTCCTCCCACTACTTTATAACATACTATTGAGACATATTCATTGCTTATAAATATTAAGATGATTAATAGGGTGAGAAAGAAAAAAGTGAGTTATCTTACGTCTTTGTGGCTGTACAGTACATTTCATCAAGGGGACAGTCCAGGGAAAGAGTTGTTGTAACTAGGGCTTTTGTAGTTGTAACTGTAGCTTTTGTAGTTGTAACTATATCTGAAATAGTCAAACAAATCTTTTACCTTTTATCATTTACTTGCTTCAGTCATTTGACTAAATCCTTCAAGCAGTGCCCCACTCACGGTGGCATAATGCTTGAAGGGCTTAGTCAAAAAAATTGTCCCCAGTTCTTATTTAAAAAAACTCATACTATTTCTATCAGTTGATTTTTCTGTGCCACTAAATCACAGGGACATTAATATACAAAAACTGGTTATCAAATGTCAGTGGAGAGAGAAACACAAACACAAAGTCACATAAACACACAAATATATTGTACACAATGATGCTGCACATCCAACGGAACATGCTACCTATATTTCTCTCTCCACCATACACATACATGTCTTCTGCATTCAGAGCCTATGTCTCACTACCATAGAGCAGGGGTTTTCAAACTTTTTGACTTGCGAACCCCTTTATATTTCAGGCTTTACCTTAGGGACCCCCTTATAAACGCTTATGAAATTTATACATAAATATTTGCTTAAAATAACATATGTTTTTACATATATTTATTTAACAGTATTTAACAAATAGGTTTATTGTCAATTAAAAGATTTCGATTAAAAAACATATATAAAATCAAATTGCCCTTAAAAAGTATTTGCTGTCTACGGACCCCCTGTGGTCCGTGGACCACAGTTTGAAAACCCCTGCCATAGAGTATAGCTGTTTGCACACATGCATCATATAGTCTATATTTCACTCTCTCTCTCTGTATATATATATATATAT
>NC_068985.1:22784187-22787165 GCF_001194135.2 Octopus bimaculoides
ATATATATGTAGATATAGGTATAGATATAGATTCGCATGCACACACCCAGACACACTTTAGAATATTAAGCACTCTACACCAAACTACTAAGATCAAATGGGAAAACAATTTAAAGCACATTACTTATGAAAAAGAGATCTTCAGTCTAAGTGGAAATCTTTGTTACTGAAATCCAGATTGGAGAAATGAAGGATAGGAAGAGAAGGCTTTATGTATATGCAAACATCACATATAGAAAAGAAAATGAAATAAAGTGATTAAGGAGAAAAGAATAAGATGAAAAATTTATGCTTTAGAAATACACAAGCTGTCAATAATTAGCAATAGAATGAAAATGTGAAACAATTGCAGCATACTTTATTAGTCATATTTAGGTATCATTGAAGCTTGACCAGAACTGAGAGAACAATTTTCTATCATTTGTAAGTTACCTTCATAAATAATATAGAATAATTTATTTTACACACTTACAGGATTGTGGCAAGCTTGTTATAATCATATTTACAAATTCAAATATAGCCATTTGCATTGAATTAAAATCATTTCATTATTATACATACCGCAATCTTTCTCATCTTCACCATCAGGGCAGTCATTTTGTCCATCACATTTCCAAATAAGTGGAATGCAGTTACTATAATGAAATTTTGTTTATTTAGAAATCAACTTAAGCAATACTTATGTGTGTATTTTGATTTATTGCTTTTGAGAAGAAAATATTTTTTGTCTAGTTGATGAAAGAAAATATTCATTCTAGTGTGATCAAGAGAAAAATTTATTGCACGAGAAACCAGAGTTACTTTCACAGTCACATCTAATATATGTAACAGCAAGTTGTGTTCAACTTTCATAAAATTATAACAAGATTTGCTTTTCCTCCTACTACTTTATAACATATTATTGAAACATATTCATTGCTTATGAATATTAAAATGGTTAATAGGATGAGAAAGAAAAAATGAGTTATCTTACGCCTTTGATGCTGAACAGTAAATTTCATTAACTGGACAGTCCAGAGAGAAAGTTGTTACTGGTGCTTGTGTAGTTGTAACTATAACTGAAATAGTCAAACAAATCTTTTACTTTTTATCATTTACTTGTTTCAGTCATTTGAATAAACCTGTCAAGCAGTATCCCAGTCATGCAGGGACACTGCTTGAAGAGTTTAGTGAAATAAATTGGCCCCAGTTCTTTTTTTTAAAGCCTCACTTATTCTATCAGTTACTTTTGTTGTACTACTAAATTACTGGGACTTTAATATACCAACATTGGTTGTCAAATTTTGATGGAGGGAGTTGCACAAACACAAAGACACATAAACACACATATATATTATACACAATGAGATTCCAACCATTAACCAAATCCACTCACAAGGTGTTGGAAGGGCTGAGGCTATAGTGGAAGACACTTTCCCAAGGTGCTCTGTAGTGGGACTGAACTTGGAACCATGTGGTTGCAAAGCCAGCTTCTTGCAGTAGACATAAAAAGGAAAAATTGCAAGGATTATTTTCGTAATTTTAATTTAAATGGGCTGTATTTAACTTTCTATGAAGTGGCGTTTATGTTTTGTGTCTCTTCAGCCCTACAGTCATCTTGCTTTTTCTTTCACTGAGTCAAATTCCTGTTGGTTTCTCATTTCTAATAATGATTGCAAATTATTACAAGTACTGCTTCCACATTTGGAATGGTTCACCGATCTCTCTGCCCACCACAGATGTTCATGCTTACATACATATATTCATATATCCTCACATTTCCTCTTTTATGCACTATGCTACCTCCCACTTCCCACTCTTGTCCTCTTGGCCTTGTTTCACTGTAGCATTGCCAACCGCTAGCCCCTGACCTCTGTGTTCCACTCACATGTAACAAGAAAACTTTTCATGCATCCTACCCCAACAAACCAAACTACATCTCTACATCTCTTCTCTTCCTCATATTTCCTCCTTTGTGTACTATGCTTACTTCTCACTCCCCAATCTTGTCCTCAAGGTCCTGTTTCTCTGTGTCATCGTTATCAAGTCTTTCTGTCTCGCTATAGCCTTTCAACATCTGACACAAGATCACCTCCTCCAATGCCCCTCCACTCTCTAAAGATTTTTGTCTTGCAAGTTATTTGGTGACACAGTCAGTGCAGGTGCCACTTAGAAGTATCCAGTCTGCACTGTAAAGTTGTTGGCATTTGGAAGAGCATCCATCTGTAGAAACCTTGCCAAATCTGACCTCACTTGTACTTGTGCAACATAAAAAAGGATTGAGTCCACTGTACTGGGTGGTTGATGATAGGAAGGACATCCAGCTGTAAAAACCTTACCAAAACAGACACAGAAGTGTAGTGCAGGTTTTGCCTGGCTGGCATCTGTCAAACCATCTCACTCATGCCTGCATAGAATGCAGATATTAAAGGATAATAATAATGTTGGACTGGTGACTGTTCATGACATTAAGAAGGGCATCCAACTGTAGAAATCATGCCAAAAAAGACTGAGTCTTGTACAACCTTCCAGCTTCCCCGCTCTGGTGAAACCCGCCATTCCATGCCTGTATGGACAATGGATGTTAAGTGATGACAATAATGATGACGATAATGATGATATATATATATATATATATATATATATATATATTATTCATCAAGTATGAAATTTGTAGAAATAAAATGTTTGCTAATGTTTTATAAATACAAGGAATAGTTTTATTCACCAAAGTATGCACCCATATTGTCAAATGGGAAAGAAATGATAGGCAATCAAAACTCAAAGTTTTGATTGCTTCATCACTTCTTTCCTATTTCTAACAAAACTGTCCGATGAACGGGAACGTGAAACTTCGAGGAACAGTCTTTTTTTATATTTCTGCTGCTTTTAAATAAAGCATATTACTCTACCTGTGGTATTTGAGTACTCTTTTTTCTACCTTGTTGCACATTTATGTGCTTACTCCAGTATATATATATATATATATATATATATAT
>NC_068985.1:22793213-22795657 GCF_001194135.2 Octopus bimaculoides
AGTGGAATGCAGCTGTTATAAGGAAATTTGTTTATTTAGAAATCAACTTAAGCAATACATATGTATGTATTTTGATTTATTGCTTTTGAGAAGGAAATATTTTTTGTCTTGTTGATGAAAGAAAATATTCATTCTAGTATGTGATCAACAGAGAGATTCATTGCATGAAAAACCAGACACACTTTCACATTAACAGTTAATATCGGTAACAGAAAGATATGTTCAACTTTCATAAAATTATAACAAGATTTGATTTTCCTCCCCCTTCTTTATAACATACTATTGAGACATATTCATTGCTTATAAATATTAAGATGATTAATAGGGTGAGAAAGAAAAAAATGAGTTATCTTACGTCTTTGTGGCTGTACAGTACATTGCACCAACTTTACATTTCAAGGAAAGAGTTGTTGTAACTGGAGCTTGTGTAGTTGTAACTGGAGCTTGTGTAGTTGTAACTGGAGCTTGTGTTGTTGTAACTGTAGCTTTTGTAGTTGTAACTATATCTGAAACAGTCAAACAAATCTTTTACCGTTTATCATTTACTTGCTTCAGTCATTTGACTAAATCCTTCAAGCAGTGCCCCAGAAAGCTTAAGTAGAGATGGGTAAGAGATATAAAATGCAAAGTTTATGCTTCAGCAATGCCTGAAAACTCGATCAGTCAATCACTGGGAATTTAATGAGAATGTGATACATCTCAGCTATAATTCATTAGTGATATTTACACATGCTTAAAGCTTGACCAAAACTGAGATGAAACTTTACTATCAACTATAGGTTACTTTCACAAATAATACAGAATAATTTATTTTACACTCTTACAGGATTGTGGCAAGCTTGTTATAATCATATTTACAAATTCAAATATAGCCACTTGCATTGAATTAAAATCATTTCAGTTATTATACATACCACAATCTTTCTCATCTTCTCCATCAGAGCAGTCATTTTCTCCATCACATTTCCAACTCAGTGAAATGCAGCTGTTAAAATGAAATTTTGTTTATATAGAAATCAACTTAAGCAATACATATGTATGTATTTTGATTTATTGCTTTTGAGAAGGAAATATTTTTTGTCTAATTGATGAAAGAAGATATTCATTCTAGTATGTGATCAACAGAAAAATTCATTGCACGAAAAACCAGCGATGCTTTCACAGTAACAGCTAATATAGGTAACAGAAAGATGGGTTCACCTGGTATAAAATTATAACAAGATTTTCTTTTCCTATCACTAATTCGTAACACATATGATTGAAACATATTCATTGGTTATAAAAGTTAAGATGGTTAATAGCGTGAGAGTAAAAAAAAACAAGTTATCTTACGCCTTTGATGCTGAACAATACATTTCGTTAAGTAGACAATTCAAGGAAACAGTTGTTGTAACTGGAGCTGAAAAAGTCAAACAAATTTCTTACCTCTTATCTTTTACTTATTTCAGTCATTTGACTAAATCCTTCCAGCAGTGCCCCAGTCATGCTGGGGTAGTGTTTGAAGGGTTCAATCAAATAAATTGGCTCCAATCCTTATTTTTAAAACCTCATACTAATTCTATCAGTTGATTTTGTTGTACTGCTAAATTACAGGGACATTAACAAACCAACACTGGTTGTCAAATATTGGTGGAGGGACAAACACAAAGACACATAAACACACATGTATATTATACACAATGAGCTTCCAACCATCAACTAAATCCACTCACAAGGCATTGGATGGGCTGGGGCTATAGTGGAAGGCACTTGCCGAAGGTGCCCTGTAGTGGGACTGAAGCGGAAACCATATGGCTGCAAAGCTTCTTGCAGAAGATATAAAAATGAAAAATTAGAAGGATTACTTTTGTAATTTTAGTTTAAATGGGCTTTCTATGAAGTGGCATTTATGTTTTGTGTCTCTAATGATAAAGTGTGTCATTCTGTAGTTACTGTTTCATGCACATGTCAGATTTCTCTCGTTTAAGTTAATTTCTCACTTCTGACAAGGACTGCATATTATTAGAGTTGACTTCGCCTTTCATCCTTTCAGGGTCAATAAATTAAGTATCAGTGAAACACTGGAGTTGATACAGTTCTATATTTAAGAGATGAGGAATTATTTACATTATTTACATTTGATGGATATTCGTCCTCATCTTGTTTGTTGTTAACGCAACGTTTCGGCTGATATACCCTCCAGCCTTTGTCAGGTGTTTTGGGGAAATTTCGAACCTGGGTTCTCATTCCTATCGATGTTACTATTATTATTAACAACAAACAAGATGAGGACGAATATCCGTCAAATGTAAATAATGTAAATACTGGAGTTGATGTAATCAACTTGTCCCCTTCCAACAAATTTCAGACCATGTGCCTTTAGTAGAAAGGATTATTAGAGTACTGTTTAGATATATGTTATGGTACACCAATTACACACACTTGCATGCATATATATATATATA
>NC_068985.1:22796154-22798094 GCF_001194135.2 Octopus bimaculoides
ATATATATACGTGGAGAAGTCAAAAGTTATCTGCACTTTTGCCATAACATATCTTTATTATTGTCACAATGCCTTCTGCTCATATGTGCTTATAGTTGGTACTATTGTAATCATGTGACTGAAGTTTGACTCTGATCATGCCATTTTTCTTTCTGGCTTTATAGTGTGAGCATGGCTGCTCCACTAATAATGTGCACCAAAGAAGAACAAAGAGCAGTGATCCAAGAGATGGTAATGGTGATCTGATTCACCATTACCATCTCTCGAACTTGCTGAATATTCTTGTCAGTGGTGGAGGTTGACAGGCATCCTGCTCCCTCTTCATGTGTCAGGCTTATCCAGCCACTTTAAACTCCACTCACTCCACTCACGCACTTCTACATGATAGTACACTGTCCCTATATTGTGCTAAAAGCCTCTGATGAATTTCAGAAACAGACACACCTTCCAACCAGAAAAATTAAATCACTACTCTTTGCTCTTCTTTGGTGCACATTGCTTGTAGAATGGCTATGCTTACACTGTAAAGCCAGAAAGATAGCGCAATCAGGCTCAAACTTCAATCATGTGATCACAATAGTACCAACTATAAGCCTGGATGTGCAGAAGGCAGTGTGACAACAATAAAGACAAGTTATTGTGAAAGTGTGGATAATTTTTGGCTTCCCCTCATGTATATAAAGCGCTACATTCACACACATTTTGACTTGTGATTTCTCCAAACTTCCCACACATTCTGTACAATGGCAATTTGATCATTTTGTTGATGTGGAATTTTACATAGTTAGTTCTTAATGCTTGCTCTTGAGCAGCACAAACAAGAGCTTCCACCAACTTCTTTCAAATCTCCCTTACTCATTCAGTCCCTTGTCATGTGTTTGTCTATCTTTCCAAAATTAGAGTCTTTATCCATATCTATTTGGAACTGTCCATGCATCACCTTGTCTTTCAACTCTGCAGCCTTCTTTTCAGCTTCATTTGTTTTGAACTCTTCAGTGTTCAAGGTCAATCTGTATGAAGCAGTTTTATTTTGATAACTGGCATGAATTGTTATGATGCAGGTAACTCTTTCCCAATTTTCCAATAATGTCAGCTAACTTTTTCTCAGTAACAGTTTTAATCTTTTTGCTCTCCAGTGCCATTGACAGTCCACCTATATACATCAAGCTATTCCTGATCCCAGAGGAAAGAAAGATAGAAATGATACCAGTGAAATTTGAACTCAGAACATTAATAAAAAGACAACTAAATATCAACATGACTATGAATTCAATGACTATGGAAGAAAAACAGATAAGGTAAAAATTTTTTTAATATATTAGTTATGGAGATTTCACTAAAGTGGATTTAATCAGTAATATTTTATTTAACCCTGTGTGAAATGTATGAACATGTAAAGAGTATGACTTTATTCTCAATCACCTTCTATAGTTCTTGAGGCAGTAATATTTAGTATTCAGAATTGGTTGTCCTTTGGAACTTCCCAACAATTATGAACTGCTTGACACTGCAGAATTTGTGGAAGTACTGTAGAAATGATTTAACTGCCAACATAAATACCAAAGTTTTACATTATTTACATTTGACGGATATTTGTCCTCATGCTGTTTGTTGTTAACACAACGTTTTGGCTGATATACCCTCCAGCCTTCATGAGGTGTCTTGGAGAAATTTCAAACCTGGGTTCTCATTCCTAAGGCATTTTTCGATGTTGTTGTCGTTGTTATTATTATCATTAATATTATTATTCAGGTCACTGCCTGGAATCGAACTTGCAATCTTGGGGTTAGTAGCCCATGCTCTTAACCACAACACCATATGCCTGTGGGCAATTATGGAGTGAATTTTAGGGCTTATATTTTTCTATCCTTCCCGAATACCGATTCCCATAGTGTTTTCCGTACACCTAGGGCAGAGAAACTCGTTGTATGCATTCCCAG
>NC_068985.1:22798194-22800782 GCF_001194135.2 Octopus bimaculoides
TATATTTACTGATCTTGTCAAATTTTTTCGCCGCTATATTATGATCACAGAGAATACTCATGTCAATTAATTAACACGTCTTCTTTGTCTGATCTTTGATAATAATATCTTATTATTATTATTATTATAATTATTATTATTATTATCATCATCTTCTTTCAATTCTGTTTCCCTTTCTTGCTGAGTGTCTTCCTGACACCTAGGGCAGAGAAACATACTGTATACATTGATAGGCCATTAAAATTAACACACCAGATTGTTTATTTACAAAGTCATGTGACAGAGAAAAAGGGGAAGAAAGACAGAGAGAAAAAGGAAAAAAAAGAAATAAAAAGTAAACAAAAAATAAAGGGGAAAAAGGGAAAGAAAATTCACAGCAACAATGCTCTTCTCAATACATGTGATGTACCAGTTGAGACAAACTTTTGCAATTCCTGCATAAATGGTAAGCCAGGGATCATTCCTAAATAATTTTCAGTTCCTTTTTTGATCATTACAAGTGCTCCTACAATCATTGGTATTGTAACTGTCTTGAGATGCCACATCTTTTCGATTTCAATCAGCAAATCTTTATATTTTCTAAGCTTAGCAAATTCTTTTGTTGAGATATTATGGTCACAGGGTATGCTCATGTCTATCAATAAACAGACTTTATTGTTTTGGTCTTTCACAACAATATCTGGTTTATTTGCTTTGATGGTTCAGTCTGTATGTACTGGAAAATCCCAAAGAATCATTAGATTTTCTCCCTCAGTTACAGCCTCAGGGTGATGCTTGTACCATTTGTCAGCTGCTTTGATTTTATAATCCTGACACATTATCCAATGTAGATATTGGCCCACTATGTCATGTCTTGATTTGTACTCTACAGGTGCTAAAACCTTACACCCAGAGATTAGCTGGTCCACTGCTTCAAGTTCTGGGTCAATAGGCTCTGATCTTGAGCAGCCAAGATAAAGCCTTAACTCTCTGCTTTTAGCCCTGAGTTCCGTAGCCACAGATGAGTGTGCTTCTGGTTAACATCAGTTTGTTTGTTATGAGCCACATATTTGCCATGCAGCAGTTTTTGTTCCTACTTAACAGCCAATTGTTCAAACGCATTTTGCTTTGCTATTGATTTCATCTTTGCAACTACAGTTGTGGCATTTCCCTCGTGCTGTTCAACCTGAGTGTTATGCATAAACTCACTTGAAAATTTTTTGCTCTCCTTCATAACAGAATGAAGCTCCTTACATCTTTCAGGGTTTTCAACGACCTTTAGCATCCGGTCGTTAGATATTTCAAGATATTTTGTCGGTCGGTCCAATTGTGGTAGTTTTGTAAGAGATTTCAAATTGGATCGTGCATTTAACTCAGATTTTAGGACTGCTCGAACTCTCCTGTAACATTCCTTCCTAGTCTTCTCTTTCATACTTGCATGCTGAATGCCAGAGCCCTCATTTATTCTGAGGTATTTGTAAGTTTGTTCCTGCTCAAGTTCTTTTATGACTGTGTCAGCATTCAACACCACTGAATGTGAGGTCTTCAATTTCCTTTTCTAGAAAGTGGCCTTGGCACATTTATCAAGACCAGATATGTGTAAATATATATGTGTGTGTGTACAAGTGAATGTGTATGTGTGAGTGAATGTGTGTGTGTACGTGTGTACATGCATATGTGTGTGTGTGTGTGTGTGTGTGTGTGTGTGTGTGTGTGTATGTGTGTGTGTGGAGGGTAGTGTTTGTAGCTTCTTGTCTTGGCATCATGTTGTAGATATATTGATAAATGAGTGTCATCATCATATAAGCAGTGTCCTTCATTTACAATCTGCCATGAAAACATGTCTCGCCAAGAAAAATTAAGACCTTGCTTGGAAACAGTTGAGGGGTGGCAACTATAAAGAGCATCTGGTTGTAGAAATTTGTCACAAAAAATTTCTCATGACCCAGACTATAAGAAGAAAGAGGACATTAAAACAATGATGGTGATATGGATGATGACATGCATTTATATATTTTGTGCTTTTAATTTATCTGATAGTCATAATGTTTTTAATATGTATTAATAGGACATTTTACCTCACCCCTCATTTTGATTTGTGTACATCACTAAATTCCTTGTAATCCCTTTTGTAACATGTTGTATTGAATGGATGGGTCAGTCTTGCAAGTAGAGGGGCAAAATTAGTATTATTATTCTTGATGGAATCATTAGCAGACTAGACAAAATGGTTTGCAGTTTAGTTATGATAAAATCATCCCAAGGTCGATTTCAACTTTTCTGGGCTAATGAAATAAAGCACTGGGGTCAATGCAATCAACTGTGTATCACCCCCATCTCTCTTTAAAAAGAAAATTCTGATAATGTACTTATGTTAGAAACAATTATTATTTGATAATAATCAGATAAGTATTTTGAGGCTCTGGTATATTTCATTTAGAAATAGATTTTGAAGTTATATTTTTTTGTTTGTTTCAGTCTTCAGAGTCCAACCATGCTAGAGTATCACCTTGAAGGGTTTAGCCTAACAACTTGACCCCTGTACTTATTCTAAGTCTGGTAGTTAATCCATAGGTCTCTTTTGCTAAACTGCTAAGTTACAGAGAATT
>NC_068985.1:22801113-22802099 GCF_001194135.2 Octopus bimaculoides
TGGAAGTCTGATGGTGCAAGGTCAGGAGAGTAGGGGGTAAAGAGGAAGTATTTCATAGATACAGGAGAGTGCTTTCATTTGGACAACATGAGCATTGTGACCTGGGGTGTAGTTTTGGAGGAGGGGACTCCTTTGGTCAGCATGCCACTCCTCTTTGCTTCGATGGCATCCTGCAATTTCTGCAGCAGGAAAGCATAATATGCCCTGTTAATTGTGGTGCCATTTGCCAGGAAATCCATCATCACTATTCTGCACTGGTCCCAAAAGACTGTGAGCATTAACTTGCCTGCTGAGGGTTGGATGCAAGTGTTCTTTGGAGGTGGTGAGTTATCATGTTTCCATTGCTTTGACTGGATTTTAGTCCCAGGATAATAGTGATGGACCCATGTTTCATCCTCTGAGGTAAGTCTGCTGAAAAAGTCCTCCTCATTTTCTTGGCACATTGCCAAAAGAGCCTGGGAACAATTGACTTGTTCCTGCTTCTGAAAAGGTGTGAGCATTCAGGGAATCCATCAAGCAGACAACTTCTACATGTACAAATGGTCTGGAATGATTTTTCCATGGATCCTACACATATCTTCACTTCTTGAGCTGGTTGCTGAATAGTTATACAGCGATCCTCTAAAATGGCAGCTTTCACTTTATGGATGGTGTTGTCATCATTGGCAGAATGTGGTCATCTAGGAATAGGAGCACTGATGTCCAACCACATTTGAACTGGTGATGTCAATGCTTGACTACATCGTATGATGGTGCATCATCACCATATACTTCTTTCATCTCATCGAAAATCTCTTTTGGTGTACAACCTTTCAATTATAAGAATCTGATCACTGATCTGTATTCAACTGCCACCATTATAACACCTTAGTCCACTTTAGCAGCCATAAAAGACAAACGAATACTAGTGTAAAGCTGCAAATTAAAATGTGACATGTAGAGACATGTATAATTATTTCTGTACAAGTTCCATTTCCTGCAATACA
>NC_068985.1:22802543-22803934 GCF_001194135.2 Octopus bimaculoides
GCTCATAGACAAACTGATTATTTTGAAACTAAATCACCAAAAGTGAGTAAAAAATCACATCACTGAAATAAAACCAAAATATGTGAGTTGCTGACCCAAGATCTACAATCGTATGTATACCATCCCAGGAACTCAAATTTAGACAAATATGGTAATTAGCATTTCCTTAGCACATAATTTTATTTTATTCAGGTTTATTTATTTAGTGAGAGAATAAAAATGTACCTTAAATATATGAAAAACATATTTTTTATAAACTTCAATAGTGACCCCTAGAACATAAAAGTACATTTCTAAAGCCATTTGTTTAGCTCCCAAATGTTTCTGCTTTTCTCTGCCATAATACTAAATGCTTTTGTTTATGCATCCACTTGTTAAATAACTGAAATCAATTTCTTTCATGATGCCTGTAACTATGATAAATTTTCTCTGATCATATTTTTCTACAATAAATGTCACTTTAAATTTTATATGAATGCACTTACCACAACCCTTTTCATCTTCTCCATCAGGGCAGTCATTTTCTCCATCACATTTCCAAGAAATTGGGATGCATCTATTATAATATTTTTACATGTATATATTAGAAATTAACTTTAACAATGCACATTTTCTTTTGTATTTAGTGAAAGGACTTGTAAATTTAAAACATTTGTGAATTTTCAGGTCCTCCAAGAATGGTGATGTTAATAATGTATTTGTACAAGTTGAACTTTTGGTGCCAGTATTAAAACTGTGTGCAGATAGGAAATTGTGAATAACTGCATTTTAGTGAATAGCTTGAGAGATGTTAAATACAGTAGATACAATGAATGAAAAAGAAGCAGGTGCATATATAAGGATTTGTTGAAAATGGTACTCATCTCGTTTTCTGAGGAGTAGTAGCTGTATTAGGGGCAGAAGTAAATAAAGGAAGAGCGGAAACATAATATTTATAACTTGTGATTACAGCATGATGGTGGTGGTGGTGGTGGTTAATTTTTACTAATTAGCAGATGATCTTTTTCATTGGATGCAGCCTAAGATGTTGAGAGTGTAGCAGCAACAATGTCCCAAATCAGTGAACAATATTCTGCTGTAAGTTACATCTGAGCTTTGTTATGAGTCAAAACCCTTTCACAGTGGAGGTATTTTGTTGCTTCAGATGAGTATCCCAGTCTTTGAGACACAGTTTTGTTAACATTATAGATTAATAATTTGCAATGACTGAGATATTTAGTGATGTGTCATACATGAATACAGAAAGGTGTTACATGAGATGACATTTTTCCCTTTTTGTGATATGTATAAGGATTATGTTCTGGTATAGTTGAAGGAGACTGAGCCATCATGTCTCTACTGATGCATTTGCAGTTTCTGTTTCTTAAAATAATATAAGCACGTGTGTCTAT
>NC_068985.1:22808473-22812445 GCF_001194135.2 Octopus bimaculoides
GAACACATTGGTTTAGGTTTAGTTGTAGCTGTAAAATAAAAATAACTTCAAATGTATTGTGGTTGATGAAAGCTGTATTTGACATTCATTAAATAAACATGCAATATTTCTCTGTTTATTCCATTTTCAGGAGAGATTTATCATTCTAGTGGTGCATAGAAAATAAGAGAACTTCGTCGTCGTCGTCATCATTTAATGTTTGTTCTCCTTGCTGGAATGAGTTGGATGGTTTGACAAGTGTTGGCCAGCTGGAGGGCTGTCTGGATTCTATTTGTCTGTTTTAGCATGGTTTCTATGGCTGGTTGCCCTTTCTAATGCCAACCACTTTACAGAGTGTACTGGGTGCTTTTACATGATACTGGCATAGGTGCGTTTATGTGACACTGGCACAGGTACTTTTACATGGCACCAGCACCCATGGGCCCACAAGACAAGGAACTCTTGGCTGAGAGAGGGATGTAGAGGACATGCCTATATGCTTGGACAGTCATGATTCTACTTAGCTAGGTACGTCTTTTCAAGCATAGCAAATTGCTAGAAGTCTCAGTCCCATGTCATCTCTGTGAGGCCCAACATCTGAAGATCTTTTCTCACCACCTCATCCCATATCTTCTTAAGTCTACGCCTTCCACATGATCGCTCCACAATTAGAGATCAACACTTCTTGATGCAGCTATCCCCATCCATACACATCACATGATCATACCAGTACAATCTTTTCTCTTGCACTCTACATCAGATGCCTTTTATACCCAATTTTTCTCTCAAATTACTTACATTATGTCTTACACACACACACTGACATTACCCATCCAGCTGTGCATACTGGTTTCATCTCTTTAATTTCTTATATATAATTTATTGTTGTTGTCTCTTGTACTAATATTTTCTGCTTTCTTATAAGCACATAGCCATGAGTTTATAAGAAATAATGCCACATACACACCAGAAGTTTGGAAAGTAATAATCAACCATGGTAGGTCTTGAACGTGGAGGAGCAGAGAACTAAGCACTATATTGCATTTAGTTTCTCACTTGACAGTTCCTGCCATTATGACATTTAATGTTTCTCCAGTAATTGTTGTCATTTTTAACTTCTGTCAGTAACAATTCATACATTTATGAGTATTACCCATCCTGTTTCTGAATATGTCTCCCTATATGATGCCTTTAATTTTGTTCATGTAGTGGATTCATGAATAAGAATTCATTGCAGTATCTAGACAGTGTTGCTGGCTAATGAAAAACTAATCATTTTAAGTGTCTTCTCTGCATAGATTAGGGAACGGTATCTTCTCACAAGAGCCAAGTACACCTCATTGTTGAACAAAAACATTCAGAGACACATGTGAATGCCTAACAACAATATATAATGTTTAAATAATGAAATATTGTCTAAACTGAGAGTTTTCATTGAACACAACTCTTATTATTTGAGTAACTTTCTGTCCTTTCTGTTGCTTTATCAGGACTGTGAAATCTACTTATTTGCAAATTTCTTCTTGATTACTGTTGCATCATCTACTGAAGCCTATGTTAGCATGTAAACTAGGTATGAATAACTTGTTAATGCATTTAAAATGGAGATATTCAAATACAAGTTTCAGAAATGTTGGTGCAGGTGTGGCTGTGTGGTAAGAAGTTTGCTTCCTAACCACGTGGTTCCTGCTTCAGTCTGACTGCATGGCACTTAGGGCAAGTGTCTTCTACTATAGCCTTGGACCAACCAAAGCCTTGGTTGATGAAATCTGAAAGAAATCTGTCATATACATGCAAGAGTGTGTGTGTATGTGTGTGTGTGTTTGTGTGTGTGTGTGCATGTGTGTGTGTTTGTGTGTGTTTGTGTGTATGTGTGTGTGTGTCTTTGTGCCCGTGTTTGTCCCCCCACCACTGCTTGACAATTAGTGTTGGTGTGTTTACATCCCTATAACTTAGTGGTTTGGCAAAAGGGACCAACAGAATAAGTACCAGGCATTAAAAAAAAAACTGGTGTTGATTCATTCAAATAAAAATTGTTTAAAGTGGTGCTCCAGCATGGCTGCAGTCTAATGACTGAAACAAATAAAAGATAAAAGATAAAATGTCTTAATATCTAATTTATCTCCTCTTTTGTATTGAGGAAAATATGATTGAAATGATTTTCTTTGCAATAAGATTCCTGTTTTGCTTTCATCTATTAAGTATTACAACAGCAATATTAAACAAGTTCAAATTTATGCCCTGAAGAAGCATCTGGACAATCATGAATAATCCCAAGTTGCATTTAATAAGGAAAACAATGACAATAGCAACAGGAAGACAACGACAACGTTTGCAGAAACAATAGCTGCACAGATGACATTAGCTTTATACAAATTAAGAACAATGACATTAGCAGCGACAATAGTTAAAACAACAATGGTAAGACCAGGAATAAGGACAGTATCAGTAACTACAACAGCATGCACTGCAGAAGCCATTAAAATCTATAATAATAATAATAATAATAATAATAATAATAATAATAATAATGATAATAATGATAATAATAATAGTAATAGTAATAACAACAACAACATCATCATCATCATCATCATCATCATTACCTCTGTCAAGGGAAGGAGGTTATATTTTACATTGGCGTTGGTTTGTCTGTCTATCCCTCTGTCTGTCCCTCGGTGTGCAAAATAACTCAAAAAGTTGTGAACGGTATTTGATGAAACATGCAGGAAAAGTTGGTAAGGACACAAGGAACAGATGATGAAATTTTGGTAGTGATCCGAGAATTTTTATGGATTCTTGAAGGATTTTTCATTTGTTATATTTACTTCATATGACCATCGTCCATGGTGATTTCAACATGGATCTCCTTGATTTCCCTAACCATGAGATCTTGACAACTATGAACCAGTTTGGGTTCAACCAACGAGTCCAAAAACCCACCACCGTCTATGGAAGCCTGATAGATCATGTTTATGTGAACCAGGATCAGCGTCCACAAGTCACCATAACTGACTGTTACTTTTCCGACCCTGATGTTGTGTGTGTATCACTCAAGTTTTAGGTAATTGTTGTTTCTTTTTAGTTGTATGGTGAAACTAGCTTGCTGTTTGTCATTGATGTATTATAACTGCTTCAGATGATTCTTGTTTTTAAAACGGGGTCTTTTTTAAAAATCAGATGGATGTGTTATTTCTTTTTTACCCCCGCTAAGGAGGTTATGTTTTTGCTAGCATTGGTTTGGGAAATTGGGTGATTTTCAGCATGCGTATATATGCGTGGAAATAAGCTGCTTGGCAGAAGTCTGCGCACTCCAAGTGCTTTTCTAGTTTAATATGTGTCTTTCATGTTAGCATGGGTTGGACAGTTTGGCAGGAGCTGGCCACCCAGGGAGTTGCACTAGGCTCCAATTGTTTGTGTATTAGCATGGTTTCTGTCTGAATGTCCTTTCTAATGCCAATCACTTTACAGAGTGCACTGGGTGCTTTTTATGTGACACCAGCATGGGAGTTTTATATGTGGAACCAGCATGGTTGCTGTCATGTGGTACTGGCATGAGTGCTTTTTATGTGGCACCAGGAGTCATAGAGATATGTCTTAATTTAGTAAGTCTGATGTCCAGAAAGTAAGAAATAATATGCACCAAAATGCTACATAAAATGATAGAAAGAAGCCAGAAAACAATAATATCTGCTTCTTGTGGCAGTTTAGGATAACAGAAACTTCATCTAGATCCAAATTTACAAATATTGCAAAATATAAATAGACATATTTTCTGGAAACAATACAAGGTTTAATCAAACCTACATAATTTAGTTTTTTAATTACAAAGAATTTATAATCTCCTGTAACTGATTTTAAATCTCATCGTTAATTTAACTCATTAATTTTACAGTCAAATTAAGTTTTGCAGGACATATCTATACTACATTCTGATTTATATTTCCTCTTATAATGATCTGTTACTGTTGAAGTTTTCATTAAAATACTGAC
>NC_068985.1:22815197-22816174 GCF_001194135.2 Octopus bimaculoides
GAAGGGACAAACCATAAAAGTCCATTCTGATGGGATTTGAACGAAGGGGAAAACATATATTGCATGGATCTAAGTATTTAAAGGGTGGAACATGAAATTTCCTGTAAGTCAGACTGCCTCATGGCCCCAGCAGACAAAATGGAAAAGGTGGTTGCCCCAGAGGATGGTGAGTGAGGTGCACTGGAACAGCCATCTTGAGTCATGGAGATCACACTTGTGGACAGCAATCGCTACTCCGATAGTGATGAGCAAAGATATGGTGTAGGGGCCAAGGATGACAGAAGTCTTTGCTGCCACAGGCTCAACCAAATATGGTATTAATTACTGCAGTAAAACTACATAGAGGAGTCACTCTGCCAATACAGAGAGCTATGTAGTCATCCAAAAAATTATTGGAGAAATTTATGAATCTAATCCATTGCAAACTACATATTGTTTTACATGATTTTGTTTCTGATTATCCTGGAAGAAAACCTGCAAATTTTTGCAAATAAAAGTGACTAGATAGTTGATGGAACCTTTAAAATTTCATCTCACCATTCATTTCATTGACAAGAATTCATCCTGGGAAGAAAGGCATGCTCCAATCAATGGTATATATCCTTCTCCAACAACAAAAAGCAAACATCCAAGTGTGGGGTGTAACCAGCCCACTTATGAGTACCCCTCATTCACTGGACAATAAACTTTGCTTGCAAAGACCTATTGAGGCAAGTGAAATCAAATCAAAATTGCTGATGTGGCTGATGACAGTACCACCTGATTGGCACTCGTACCAGTGGAACGTTAAAAGCACATCCAAGCATGATCATTGCCAGGGCCTTGGATTGGCTTCCATGCCGGTGGCACGTAAAAAGCACCGTTTGAGCCTGATCGTTGCCAGTGTCGCCTTACCGGCACATGTGCTGGTTGCACGTCAAAAACAACATTTGAGAGTGGTCGTTGCCAGTGCCGCTGGACTGGCTCCTGTGCAGGTA
>NC_068985.1:22816897-22817586 GCF_001194135.2 Octopus bimaculoides
CAAGGTGGAGAACCAGCTTGCATACATACCTTCTGTGATATGAGGTGTTTTCTTCCGTTCACAGATAAAACCTGTGACTGAGTTACAGTTAGTTACCTTCCAGAAGAAGTAAGTAGTCATATACAGTTTTCCATTATACTCAAACATATTGGATAAACTAATACATCTCCCTCTTTTGCTTGGCTCTGCAAACTCCTTATTAGGCATCCATCCTGTAAAGAAATGGTAGTACAAGCTTGTTCAATTCTAGGTTTAATGTTGATTTGTCACACTGAGCAGTCTGCACCATACCGTTTCATATCACACTCGACATAATTGTAAAGTATTTCTCACTTCACATGTAAACATTTATAGCATAGTTTCATGGAAGCACCAAAATGTCCATCAAAGCATTATTCATAAATATCATAAAAGACTTAACCCTTTAACATTTCAACCAGCTGTATCTGACCCAAATATTCTCCTTGTTTTATGTTCAAACTGATCAGATTTCAGTTTCTCACACTGACCCTACAGTGTTATTCTACAAATAAACAGTCATATCATTGAAATCTTGAAGCTACAAGATAATGAATGACTAATTCAAAGCAATGTGAATAAATAAACATTACATTTGACAGAATAATCTGAATGCTAAAGGGTTAAACCATATCACATTCTGTAATATTCCCGTCTTGCTCACTCAATAA
>NC_068985.1:22818223-22822012 GCF_001194135.2 Octopus bimaculoides
GGTATTCACTTTATTGATCCGGAAAAGATGAAAGGCAAAGTCAACCATATGGCAGAATTTGAACTCAGAACATCAAGTTGGATGAAATGCTGCTTAAGCATTTTGCCCAGCATGCTAAGAATACTGCCAGCTTGCTGCCCTGGCCAGATTAATAATGAATACCATATGGTGTAAATTTTGATAAACAATTCAATGATGTCTGGAATAATCATAAGAGCTCAAAGTGAGACATTCCATTTGATACAGGTTTATTCCAATGAATGACAATAATAAAATGGATAATGTGACTGATGAGATGGGATTTCATATCTCATTTGAGTTGAGTCATTGTGCTGTGCTCTCAGAAATTAGTATATTTCCAGACTTGATGATTAAAAAACTTAAAGCAGGGATCGATGGACCACAGATCCGTAAGCTCTTGAAGGACATAAATTTCGTGAAAATGATAAGTGAAAATGAAGCATCAGCTTGGCTAGCTTTTGGAGAAGGAGTGCAAAATTTCCTTGGGAAACACAAAGTGAAAACTATAAAGATCTTGTTACCAAATTAATATCAACTTTTCGTGATATTGACACAAATATGAGCATCAAAATGCATTATCTGTTTAGTCATCTTGATTGTTTGCTTGAAAATCATGGAGATGTTAGTGATGAACAAGGTGAACGATTTCATTAGGATATCAAGGAGATGGAAACTTATGCAAATTTATTCCTTGAATTTTTTGCCAAAAATCTTTGCCAATATGCATTTTCGAATTTGAATTTTTATTTGTACTTTGTTTTATTTTGTGCTATGCTCTCTTTATTGATTAATATTATATACCCCTTGTATGAATAAAATACTTACACTATCAGGTCTATTCAGAAAACTAGACCTGATAGAGAAAAACTGAAGTTATTTTTGAATTTAGCAGGTAAAATCACTTAAGAATTTGTTGAAATATTCCAGGCAACAGACAAAAAAATTTTGTTGCCCAGTGTAGTTCATGAAAATAATTGAAAATGTGGTTATTTAAAAATCATTATCAAAGCAGTTGGTCATGGTTTCACCTTCATTACTACTAAATTTAGAAACATTTATTCTAGTCTATTCCAATTTGAAAAGTTAAAAGATGCTGTTATGCTTTAAAATTACTATACTTACCAGGAAACCAATAGAAAGTAGATATGACTTTAACGTGAGATCTCCATGTCCATCTCTTTCTAAACATGAGACCATCTGTCAACCAGACATGGTTATCTACATAAAATGGGTAAAAAGAAATAAAAATCTGTGGGACATGATCACAACAATACTAAAGGTTAAACTATACATACCTTGTTATCTCATTAGTACAATACATATCTATATCTCTATTTATACATAAATATGCCAATCTCTCCACCCTGGAAACAGAGGCTGGCTTTACGGCAATGTTTATATGCATTCACTACTGGCTACATATCCTTGACTTTTTACACACTCCGTCTGCCAACATTACAACTATCACATAATTCCAAGCCCCCAGAAATAGATGTCAGACCCAAAATACCATGCTCTCTCCCTTTGGGAGGCAAACACAAACACAAAGACACACACACACACATCTGCAACAGGCTTCTTTCAGTTTTTGTCTCCAAATTCACTCACAAGACATTGGTCAACCCAAAGCTATAGTAGGACACATTTGCTCAAGGTGCCATGCAGCGGGACTGAACCTGGAACTATGTGATTTGGAAGGAAGCTTCTAATCACACAGCCATGCCTGTGTCTACCACATAGCTACATGTATCAAACCCAAGCATGTTTATTTGTTTATTTGCATAATTAGTTCTCTCTCTCCCTCTCTCTCTCTCTATATATATATGGTGATGATGAATCTTGTGTCAGTTTCAACGATGAGTTTACCAATTGGTCAATCAACTGAACTACCCACTCAATGTATTACAGTGTAAGTGGCTGAATATTCCCCAGACTTTTGCTTCTTTAACATAATCCAAGGACAGAATCAGCACCACCCTTTGCATTACAGGTATATCCACTCAACAGACTTCTACACAGTTACCCTCTGCCCAACTCATAACGCTTGGATGAATCTGATTCACTAGCAAAGAAAGGACGATATTTGCCAATGGAAGCAAATCTGGAACCTCATAAACAATTGTATTCAACACTACAGACTTAATGAAAAGCAAGTTGTTTATTCAGTGTTCACACTTCTTCCAACAGCAGTGATCTATTTTTATGAAAGTTAGTTAATTGTGGCTAGGGGATTTAAGAGACCAAAACTGAAATGTCTTGAGTTAGTGAAGTGTTAATGACAGAATAATAATCATGAAGTATTTGGCTGAAAGATTACACTATATTAGTTATAATTTTTATACATCACTGCACAGGTGATGAATAACTACTTCTTACATGGGAAGAAAATCTTTGGCAAAGAGTTCATGCATCTTTAATGACCATATTTGATGGCATATAAGACATACATTTTTCAATAAATAAATAAATGAATAAATAAATAAATCCCGCCCCCAGGTCCTACATGCAAAGTTGGGCCTCTTTTAAACCTCAATGCACTAAAAACATTTTCTCCTGTATGTACTGCTGAAATTAGGGTACGTCTAATATACCCTGTATCTTTTATGCCATTAAATACAAGAGTTGTATTCTGTAAATAGTTATATTTTATTTTTATGTCCTAGATTTGAAGATAATGTTCACCTGATAGAATTGATATTCAGCTTGAATTGTTACTAATTAAAATTCAAAATGAAGACACTTTGGAAGGAAATTCTGGTGTGAGTAGGTGATTAGACACAAAATTTTTTTTAAAGGAAACATCATTATCATCATCATCGTTTAACGTCCGCTTTCCATGCTAGCATGGGTTGGACGATTTGACTGAGGACTGGTGAGCCAGATGGCTACACCAGACTTCAATCTTATTTGGCAGAGTTTCTACGGCTGGATGCCCTTCCTAATGCCAACCGCTCTGAGAGTGTAGTGGGTGCTTTTACATGCCACTGGCACAAAGGCCAGTCAGGTTGTACTGGCAACGGCCATGCTCAAAATGGTGTATTTTACATGCCACCTGCACAGGAGCCAGTCCAGTGGCACTAGCAACGACCTCGTTCGAATCTTTTTAATAAAGTACATAACATTTAAAAGAAAATTAATTGGACACATTTCACATATGTAGCAGATGTATAAGAATTACTCCAGTAAAAGACTTATTTATATTTTCCATAAGATCAGCAACTGTTAAAAGTTGCTTATGAAAAAATTATTGCAATGATTCATAATCAAGGACAACATTTAAAGCAATTATTAAATGAAGTTTATAAAATTATGTTCTTACCATTATTGGTCTGAAGTAAAACTGAAAGAAACTTATTTTCTTCTAAACTGTCAATAATTACTAAATGACTATCATGAGTGTAACACATTTCTTTGGCATTGAGTCTTCGAGCATTGCCAATAAACAAACGATAGCAACCACTTGGACCAGAAATCCAACCAGGTTTGCAGCCTGTCAAAATACAATACATAAAAAAAAAGCTTATATATGGAAAAGTTTATTTTATGAAAATCCATAAATTTCAAAGATACATTCACATACCCTGTGAGGTAAATACCGTGATAAAAATGGATATTAGTTCCTAGGGTTATGTAAAGGTTTGAAAGGTTGAGGTTAGTAAGGTGGGGTGAGATGCTATAAGCCACTCACCTCTGTGAACTGTAAAGTAGAGGACTGTCCCCCCACTGCATAATCCACCATTTCCATCATTTGTGCATACATATGTATAT
>NC_068985.1:22828543-22832843 GCF_001194135.2 Octopus bimaculoides
AATCTAAGAAACAATAAGAGAAAATCTGGATAGTAAAGTAAGATACATCTAAGCTATTTAGACGGGTTGGAGAAGGGTGGTGAGGAAAAATCTAAATGTAGAAGAAGATAAAAAGATAAATAGATATAGATACAGAGATCTTAAAGGTCGTAAGGGATAGATATATATGAGCTGTGTTTGCCTATATCAGTGGTGGGTCGTAAATAAGTAGCGTCAGGCTAGAGTAAACTTGAAATATGATATTCTTGTGGTGAGTGGTCAACCTAGGCGAATTACAACTTAAGTATACGAACTTATCTATTATATTGGTACAAACACTTATCAAGATGATGAAGGGTGAAGGAAGTGGAAAGGGAAATTAGAACATATAAGACCTTAAAGAATGAATAATTAGAAAATGTCAACAAGAAAAGGGAAATAAAGTATATGGGAGAGGGAGGGTTGGACGTTAAAATTCAAAATACAGAGTATTGGGGGCATTTCAACCGTAGTAATATAGTATAATAGTGATAGGAAATAATAGCACCCACATTAATAATGCAAAAAATAAGAAATCAAAATAAGAAATAAAAAATAAAAAATAAGAGATAAAAAAAAAAGATAAAAAAATAAAAAATAAAGAAATTAAAAAATTAAAACATAAAAAATAAAGAATATACATATATATATATACACACACATATATATGTGAGTGTGCGTGTATCTTTTGGTATGTATATATACAATTCTTGAAAGACTTCATGCAAAATTTGAACTCAGAATGTAAAGGACATAACTAAGTGTTCACCGGGTATTTCATGTGTTGCTCAACCAATTTTGCTACTCAAATAAAAAGATCTAATGTTGGAACAAATTCACCCATTCTATGTTGGAGAGATGTAATCAACTTATTCAACTCCAGTACTTAACTGGTATTTGTTTTATTGGCTCTGATCTGATAGAAAATCAAGACAACTATTGTGACATTTAAAATCAGAATGCAAAGAAATGAACTACTTTACAAGACTAAAAATAATATGCTAACATGTATAATGCACACCTCAGTTGTTGGGCCTGGGTCTGGGTACATGGAGTAAATAAAATCATAACGTAAACAGTTAAATATAAGAAATAATAATTTCTTAAAGTATGTGTTAATCCCCATGTGAATACATGGAGTAAATAAAATCAGAACATAAACAATTAAATATAAAAAATAATAATTTCTTAAAGTATGTGTAAATCCCCATGTGGGTACATGGAGTAAATAAAATCATAACATAAACAGTTAAATATGAGAAATAATAATTTCTTAAAGTATGTGTTAATCTCATGTACCCAGACTTTGTGGACACCCTGTATAACATGGCTACAAGGGTAGATTTTTTACTATATTCCAATATGTTAATTCTTAATGTCTCATTTCAGAAAAAATAGATTTATATATAATAAACAATAATCTCATGTCCATTGTCTGGAAATCTTTCATCACACGTTTGTGACCTCTTCAGCAACACTTTCCATCCTCATGTATGCTCCTGCTCTGCTTAGTACATTCTGTTCTATAGAAAGTGTCACTGAAGCAGTCACAGATGTGTGACGAAAGATTTCCGGACAATGGACATGAGTTAAAATAAGAACAGTAATAAACAATAATCTATTTTATCTATTAAATCATCTTTAGCTAATTATATGTAAATAATGATAGATCATGCCTGCATGGAACATGGACATTAAATTATGATGATGATAACAATGAAGACAGCGATGGCAGCGGTGGTGGCAATGACAATGATGACAATGACGATGACGATGTTGATGATGATGATGGTGATAGTAAGGATGATGATGGTGATGATGATGATGATGATGATAATTTTTTTAATGGCCAATCTATCTGGTAGAGTTGGATAAAGTCTAGTCATTCATATAGTCAATCAGGTTGTTCAGGCAGGTGTAATCCCTAGTGACTGGTGTAGAAGCATCTCAGTCAGCTGCTACTAGGGAAAGAGAAATGCTTTAGATAGGAGTAATTATAAAGGCATCAAATTGCCTCTATAATTAAGGTAAGTTGTGGGAGGAGGAGACCCAAGAAGACATATGGAACAAAAAAACTAGAGGCTGATCTCAAAACACTGAATCATATGGAGAAGATGACAGAGGAGTGAGTTGTGTTGTGCATTGCTGTACTCCAGAAGACCTGCCCACCACAGCAGAATTGAGATCCTAAGAGTGAGGTGCCACATAAAAAGCATTGGTGTGGGTGCTGGTGCCATGTAAAAAGCACTGGTGCTGGTGCCACGTAAAAAGCACTTAGTACATTCTGTAAAGTGGTTGGCATTAGGAAGGGCATCCAGCCATAGAAACCAAACCAAAACAGACTGTGGAACTTGGTGTGGCTCCTCATCTTGCCAGTTCTTGTCAAGCCAGCCAACTCATGTCAGCATGAAAAATGAATGTTAAATGTTGTTGATGATGATGATAATATATATCACCCCCCTCCCCACAAGATTTTTGTCTTGTAAGTTACTTGGTGACTCTGTCAGTGCAGGTATCACTTAAAAAGCATCCAGTCCACATTGTAAAGTGGTTGGCATTTGGAAGGGTGTCCAGCTGTAAAAACCTTGCCAAAACTGACCTTGCCTGTGGTTGTGCCACATAAAAATCACTAAGTCCACTCTGCTGGGTTGTTAGTGTTAGGAAGGGCATTCAGCTGTAAAAATCCTGCCAAAACAGTCACAGAAATCTGGTGCAGGCTTCTGATTGGCTGGCTTCTATCAAATCACCACCGCTCATGCCAGCATGGAAGGCAGATGTTAAATGATGATGATGATGATAATACATATATATATCTGCTGTGTGCAAGAGAGAAGACTACACTGGTTTGGTTATATGATGTGGATGGATGCTCCATAAAGAAGTGCCGATCTCTCAAAGTAGATGGAGCACATGGCAGTGGAAAACCCAGGAAGACATGGGATGAAGTGCTGAAGAACGACCTCAGAACACTGAACCTTGCAGGTGAGATGTCAAAGATTGAGATGCCGGGTGCCTTGTAATTAAGAAAAAGTGTACTCTGCAGCAGAAGTCTCTCTGGTGGTGTAAAGCACTCATGATGGTGTCACATAAAGTGCCTGTTCAGTGCCATGTAAAAGCGCCTGTATGGCGACACATTAAGGTGCCCATGTAGTGTCATATAAAAACATCCATGTAGTTCCACATAAAAACACCTGTGCAGTGCCATGTAAAAGCACCTGTATGGTGCCATGTTAAAGCATCTGTGTGATACCGCATAAAAGCACCCAGCACAATCTGTAAAGTGGTTGGCATTAGGTAGGGCATCTGGCTGTAGGAACCATGCCAAATCAGACTGAAGTCTGGTGCAGCTTGCCAGATCTGGGCAAAGTATCCAACCCATGCCAGCATGAACAATAGACATTAAATGATGACAATGATGATGATGATCTTAAGCACAGCACTTAGAACTGTATCTGATTACACAGGGAAAGTATAGGATATAAATAAAACTACTGAAACAATAAAAATAATATTATAAAATTCAGTTAAAATGTATGAAGTTCTCACCTGGCAAATCCAAGTTGTTTACAGGCTACATTGGCATCCTTCATATCCCAGTTGTCATCACAGACATAACCCCAGCTGTTGTTACGGTAAATACTTATCAGACCAGCATTGTAGAAAGAGGTGTTACCAACGAGCCTGCAAAACAAATGTAGTTTGATTTACATTAATATCAACTGTTTTTATTTGTTGTATGTAACTCATTGTACGAATATAACAATGAACCAGGGAGGAAGGGCACAAGATAGTAGAGTACTGGTTAAGTTGGTAGGATACTAAGACCAAGTTGATAGGGTGCTATCCAAGTTTGTTGGGTAATGACTAAACTGGCAGGTTGTGGACCTTGTCTGTAGTTCCTGTCAATAACATGGACCTGGTCCCATGGTCAATATACATAGCTCTCAATGTCCCAGTCTGTTTTGCAGTTCCCTGCATTGTAAATTGGCATTGCAACATCAGTTGCCTTGAAATAATAACAATATATAGGCCACAGGCATAACTGTGTGGTTAAGATGTATGCATTGTAACCATGTAGCTTTGGGTTCAATACCATTACACAGCACTTTGGGCAAGTGTGTTCTGTTAATGCCCCAAGTCAACCAATGTCTTGAGCTAACTTGGTTGGCAGAAACTGAGTGGAAGTCAATTGTATATATATGTACATATATATGCTTGTGTGTGTGTGTGAGTGTATACATACATATATATATATATATATATATATATATATATATATATA
>NC_068985.1:22833266-22834657 GCF_001194135.2 Octopus bimaculoides
TATATATATATATATATATATATATATATATATATATATATATATGATCATTACCAGCGTTGCCTTACTGGCATGTGAAAAACAACAGTCGAGCGAGGTCGTTGCCAGTGCCGCTGGACTGGCTCCTGTGCAGGTGGCACATAAAAAACATCATTCAAGTGTGGCCGCTGCCAGTACCGCCTGACTGGCCCTCGTGCCAGTGGCATGTAAAAGCACCCACTACATTCTTGGAAGGGCATCCAGCTGTAGAAACTCTGCCAGATCAGATTGGAGACTGGTGTAGCTATCTGACTTGCCAGTCCTCAGTCAAACCGTCCAACTCATGCCAGCATGGAAAGCGGACGTTAAACGATGATGATGATAATGAAGATATTTATATGTTTGTGTGCATCATTGTATTCATACTTGTCCCCTAACATTGCTTGACAACCAGTGTTAGTTTGTTTACACTGCCATAACTTAGTGGTTTGGCAAAAGAAACTGAATATATATTTTATTATTTCTTTTAACATCTAAAATAGTTGTTGGCTGGTTTGACTAGTTTTTGGAAATTCTTGATATGTAAATCATAATTGTTTTTATATCTGATTTGCGAGATTCTTTATGTGAATCTGTGTGTTGAAAAAACTTTTGTGTGTCGGAAGAGTCATTGTGCCAGTATTATCGACAAACTCAAGGTGACGAGCAGGTAGGAATGTTAACTCAATGGAGCAACATGAAATAAAGTGATTTGCTCAAGAACACAATGAATTGCTTGGTCCAGGGATCGAAACCACAATCTTATGTCATGAATCCAACACCCTAACCACTAAGCCACATGCCTGATGATTTAGGGAACTTAGAAAAATTGTAAAATGTTGAGAATGTTTTGTCAATCTTACCGGATATAGTTATGGCCAAGGGGCTCATAAATGATAGCTTTACGTTCAGATTCATGTGGAAGCTAGAACAAAATGAAAATTTTATATTAATTTATTTTACACACTCATACACACACACACATACATATACACACACATGCACATGCACACACACATGCATACAAAGGTGCACACATGCACACATTTCAATATTTCACTTTAGCATAGTGGTAGTAATAACCAGCTTTTAGAACTCAATACACGCATTAACTATAAAGTCAGCATTTTTAACCCTGAAAAAAAGAAAAACTATAGTTCCTGGCTTCTAAAGTCCTCAAGAACCTCCCCCCCCCACCCAAGCTGCTTTTATAGTTTTGACACTTTTTAACCCTTTAGTGTTTAAACCGGCCTAAACCCGTTGTATCTAATTCCTCAACGAAATCTTTTAAAAAATAAACAAATTACGTTAGTGAATTCTTGTAGCTTTGAGATAATGTGAGGCTTTTTCTTCCAGAAAGCACAGAACTGGGA
>NC_068985.1:22834890-22836353 GCF_001194135.2 Octopus bimaculoides
GAAAGCATGCAAAATAACCTGGAAAAGAAAAAAAAGACCCGTGAAACAAAACTCCCTTTGTAGGAAACTTCGAGGTCCCCATCACCCTTCCCACCTTGCTTTTCTGGAAAAAAGTGGCTTGCAGAGGGTTTGGAGGTTAGATACGTTGAATACACGGGAAAAAAACCGTGGAAAAAAAATTATTTCACACCGAGGTATGAAATGTTTACCGAAAGAATAAAATTTTGTACCAATTATACCTGTATTTTAATTAATTCAAATTAATGTACCTCATCTTGAAAAGTAGCAAAGTTTTTGTCGGTTGCCATCTGGGATAATTTTAGTAACAAATCAAACAAGCAAGATGCATTAAGAATTTCAATTTTAATGTTTATCCGTAATATTATAGCTTTTACACCTATTAATTAAATTTACCTGGCCATAAAAGTCAAATTTACTCAGAAAGATCAGCTAAAACTACATAACAATAAACCAGTGGTATATAAAGCACCCACTGACAAAGTTTCAAATCTGTACGTAAAAATGTTACAAAGTTACAAGCAAATATTGTGGACACCCCTCTTGAACCTGAATGATTCAAAATAACGTGAACAAATAAGCATTATATTTGGCAGATTAATATGAACACTAAAACTGTTTTTAGGCGTCTTTTTTTCTTGCACACACACATAACATCATCATTCCATAAAATTTGTTTATGGGGAGAAAAATAATTAAAAACATCAATAGATGTGTGAGTGAGAAAGAAACGAGGAGGGAGGTTTAGAGATGTGGCAGAAATAACAGCCAGATCTCCCTTAAATCACACATCTTTCCTCTGAAAATTTTTTAAAACTGAAAAATGTTTCTCTCACAGGTTTTAAGTATGTAGTGAAAAAAAAAATGGCCAAAATCGTTTCGTACTGGCGTGGTGATAGGGGTTCCTATAAGGTTGTTATCCACCCCTGATTGGAAATCTCCCGTATGACATGTATGCATGCTCAGTGACTTGCTTTAACTTCCGCAGACTAACGACTCACATACTGTACTGACCGGTTAATATGTCTCCGAAGAAATCACGCAAATACTGCTGTATATGCAGCCACTATAGAGGAAAGAATGTAGACACCAAAGTTATTTCACTACATAGATATCCTGCAAACGTAGCTATTCGTCGTATTTGGCTTCAGAGATCGCGACTTGTGAGGAAAGACTTTGTTTACACTGCAAATAGCCAAATGTGTTCCCAGCATTTCGTCAATTTTAATGGACCATCGAAAGATCACCCCTTGCCATCCGTTTTTCCAAACAAAGTATTTAAAATATCAGTAAGTGCATGATCATATACGCAGTTAGTAGATGAGTGAAATGTCTCTTTGATTTATCTCCTCATTAACAAATTAGAACATGTTAAAATTCAAGAGGGAAACAAATTCGAGTGGTGTACGTTGGGCTAAACACGAATGTTTAATCTAATAATTGTT
>NC_068985.1:22836805-22837939 GCF_001194135.2 Octopus bimaculoides
TATAGTGTGACTGTCCCTACCTCTTCTACACCTCATCATGCTCATGGCCAAATCAGTGAATGGTTGCTGAAAGCAGATTGGGATCAGGCAATACTTCACCGAGAGGAGATATAAGCTTCTGCTTATTCCTGTCTGAAGTATCGTCCGATACTTCAGACTTATCGTCCGATGAATTTACTTTGTTGACATTCTTCATCGACAGAATTTTTATACCTTTCAACCTTTCAGTCGAGTCCGCCTTTCTTCCAGTAATATACTGTCCATATAATCTTAAATATTTCTTTAACTCAGGCACAGTAAGTACTTCGATAGCTGAATCATCGAGCTGCTTTATATCCATGATAAGACGTAAAACAATAACAATAGCGTGCATAGTCTGCGGAAGTTTAATTGTCTACATGGAGCGCCGCCTAATCAAAGGAGATAACCTACTTATAGGAAAGCCCTATAGGGTGGCGGAAGTGAAAAAATACTTTTCAAACTTTTTTCTTTTTTTTTTTCGTGAAAAGATGCCTCCACTCATTCTGAAGACTTTGATGAAAAACATTGGAAAAATGCCCGTCAAAACGAGGAAATCCCAACCTACGTGGTCCGTCTGATCCGAAACTTCGTTTCCCAGAAACTCCCCACCACCCTTGTCAAAGATTTTGCCAACAAATTTCTTTTGTAATCGTAATCTATACCATTTGAAAGGTATCTGTATGAAATTTCATTAAAAAATACCTTTTTTCCAGAAAGTTATGAGGGGGAAATGTCGAGTCCTGTGAATTTTCCGAAACTCCTCTCCCCAACCCCTCGAAAAAATTTTTGCAACAAATCTTTACATCCCCTCAATCTACAGTATACAAACGATTGTTTGGTGAAAGTTTCGTTAAAAAGTATACATTTTTCTGGAAGTTATGAGGCGACAAAGTCGGTGGGGTATTAAACTGTAGTTATGCCCTTTTCAATAAAAGTTAACGTTAACGGATTAACGTTAACTTCCGTTACATTTGCAAAGAATTAACGGATTAACGATTAACGTAGTTAACTTTTTGATTAATGGATTAATGATTAACGAAGTTAGCTTTTCAATTAACGTTGCCCACTTCTGTATATATGTATATATGTATGTGTGTGTGTGTGTATATATAT
>NC_068985.1:22838163-22843454 GCF_001194135.2 Octopus bimaculoides
GCACCGCCTTTAGTCGAGCAAATCGACCCCAGGACTTATTCTTTGGATGCCTAGTACTTATTCTATCGGTCTCTTTTGCCGAACCGCTAAGTTACGGGGACATAAACACACCAGCATCGGTTGTCAAGCGATGTTGGGGGGACAAATACAGACATACAAACATACATACATATATATATATATATATACATATATACGACGGGCTTCTTTCAGTTTCCGTCTACCAAATCCACTCACAAGGCTTTGGTCGGCCCGAGGCTATAGTAGAAGACATTTGCCCAAGGTGCCACGCAGTGGGAATGAACCCAGAACCATGTGGTTGGTAAGCAAGCTACTTACCACACAGCCACTCCTGCCCTGCATATGTATGTATGCCTATGTATGTATGCATATATATATATATATATATATATATGTTTGTGTCATGTGTGAATGTGTGTGTGTATGTACATGTTTCATATATTTTATTGTCATTTTATTTCCCCAAATGTTGTATAAAGAGAAAACATAAACAAAATGGAATGGAAAGGATGATAAAATACAATAGAATAAATAGTGGAAGAGAAATTAATTTTGAAGAAGTTAGGAATTCAAAGACATCTCATTTGACTAAAGACATTTACCAATCTCATCATCATCATCATCATCATCATCATCATCATCACATCTAATAATATTTTTACTTCCAGTACACATTCTTCCAATCACTTACCTGCTTCATGGCTTCTATTTTATTCACGAACAATGCAAGAACAAGAATTACACGAACAAAAATTGATAACTTCATCCTGTTCCCTATCTCACTTAAAGCTCAAGTCTCTCTGCTAACAGTTGTCAAGCGAGCCACTTTTCTCCTCCAGTTTACTTCTACACTGCTACTGTCACCATCACCAACAAACTATCAACTTCTTTTTCTTTCTTAACTGGTAACTTCATTTTCTTCTGCTGTTTTTAAAATCTAAAATGAGGACAGTATTGCTACTCTCATTTGGAAAGATATCAACACCAGCAATTTGATACAAACTTTGTTTTTATGTCATGCACAAAAAAAAAAAAAAAATGCATTGGGCATACTACATGGGGCATATATGAGCTTGAGTGTGTTTATGCATGCGCATGCGTGTGTGTATTTATCTCTTTCAGTATCTCTCTCTCTCTCTCTCTCTCTGAGGTTATTGAGAAGACTCACCCACTCTGGTGAAACTGAATTCTAGAAAAGCTGTGTGTTCTAACTATATGTAGCAATAAGACTTTTGGTACACTCTACCCCAGCAAACCAAACTACATCTCTTCTCTTCCACACATTTCTTCTTTTATAGTTATGCTTATCTCTTGCTCCCCAATACTGTCCTCACTACTCTGCTCCCTGTATCATTGCCAGCATGGAAAATGGACATTGAATGATGATGATGATCATTATCATCATATATATCATCATCATCATCATCATTTAACATCCATTTTCAATGCTGGCATGGGTTGGATGGTTTGACTAGAGCTAGCAAGCTGGAAAACTGCACAGGGCTCCAACCTGATTTAGTATGGCTTCTACAGCTGGATGCCCTTCCTATCACAAACCACTTACAGAATGTGCTGAGTGCTTTTACATGACACTGCATGAATACTTATACATGGCACAGGCACATGTGCTTTTTACGTGGTACCATATATCTATCTATCTATCTATCTATCTATCTATCTATCTATCTATCTATCTATCTATCTATCTATCTATCTATCTATCTATCCATATATATTTAATTATTTATACACATACGCACACTCGCACGCTCACATGTATGTATCCATATATATATGTATGTGTATGCATGTATGTATGTATGTATGTATGTATGTATGTATGTCACTAAGCATTTTGTCTGATGTGCTTGAAACAACAATATTCATAATTCAATACAATCAAAATCATCTACCCTTTTGATCATCGGAAATAGACACAAATAGTTGTGTAATGCATTAGCTTGTTTCTTTGCCACATTCACAATTAAAAAATTGGTATATGTCCCATAATTCTCTTCTCCAATCAACAGAAGAAATATCAATTTACGCATTGACTAGAACTACTTCCAGACGTTCCCTTGAGAGCATAAAGAAACCGTGGTAATGCAGAGATACATGTCCTTTTTCCTCTCTCACTTATAGTTGAAGAACTAAGAGCCACTTTTATTGGTCACATTATTCTATTGAACCATTTTTTCTAGTCAAATGGTTCCTGTTTAGAACCTGTTTGTCGTGGCACCATTTATGAACCCTGCCCTCCCCCCAAAAAACTGATACTTCTTCACTATTCTTCCTTTCCGTTTTTGTTTCATTGGGCAACAAATGTCCATGAGTTTATGTGTACATGTGTATAAAGTAGAGAGCTGGCAGAGTTGTTACTACACTGGACAAAATACTCAGTAGTGTTTCTCCCAGTTTTTTACACCCTGAGTTCAAAGGTTGTCAAGGTTGACTTTGCTTTTCATTGATAAAATAAAATACTAGTTGAGCACTGGGGTCAATGTAATTGACTTTCCCTGCTCCTCAATATTGCTGGCCTTGTAGCAAAATTAGAAAGAATTATTTGTATTTATGTCACTAACGACTGTTTTCATTTTTCATGTTGGATTATGCTGTCATATAATTGAATTTCTTTTCATTTTATTTTCCCTGTTGTTGCATTCAAACTGTTTCTTTCTTTTGGGGGCTGGGAGGAGTTTTCTTTTTCTTTGCAGGAAACCGACTTAAGTTAGATGTAAACTAAGTATGTTTATACATCTAACAAATGTCAAGGTCAGGCCTTATCAAACAATAAGTGTGAGAGTAGACGTCCAGTCCATTCTAGAATGTTCCCTATCAAATATGATCAAACAGGAACACTTTTCCTCAGCTATACTCAGTAAATAAATATATATATATACATTCACATAGTTTTGCAACTTAGAAACAGAAAACTATAGCAGCAGCAACAGCAGCAGTAACTGTAGCAGCAGCAACAGCAACAGTAGTAGTTATTCATACTTTTATCTTGCTTTCAAGATCAATTAATACACAAAGCAACCAACAAAAAGTAAGCTGTGTGTACATAAACCGCGAAGATAGACATAATACATGCAAAACAAATAAATAGCAGAACAAAACAAGCAAACAGTTGAAAGGCCACAGAATACTGACCAAGAAACGCAGAACATGAACAGCACAAACAAAAATATAAATGGAAAGGGGTTATAAGGAAGATTTAAATGTAGGAAATATTATAGATGAAAATCATGAAAAAGACAACGAAAAGGTGGAAATAATTTTGAAATTAAAAACAATAGAACTTTTCTATAAGAAGATCCCCGTGGACCGACTAATGCACATCACTAAATTGAAACAATGACGAAATGACAACAGTAAAATACACAAACTTGACCATCGCAGATTTAATAAAATCCGATATGAGCATCAATATGACCGTATTAACCGAAATAGTATATACAGTAGCCACTCTAACAAAAGAAAGTGAGTTTTCCTTCAGATCTACTTCTATAGCAATATCAAAATTCAAGCAAAACAAAATGAAAAACAAATATACAGAAAAGACAGAAAAAGATTTTTAAAGATCTCTCAGTCCTTAATGAAATCAATAATATGACAACTAAAAGATAAACGTATAGAAATATAAAAAAGAAGAAAAAGAGAGTATCTGAAATCAAAGAACGCCTGAAACAAGAGATCTGGAAAAAGATTCAAAAATCCGACGGCAGACAAGCGACAGCGAAACTTGGAACAAAAACAGTTTGAGTCCAACCCCAAATGATGTCAGTAACAGTTAAGTAAAAATAAAATAGAAACAAATACAACACCGACTGCAAAAGGTGTAGCATTTACAGATGATTATAGTCATTGAAAGAATTACTACGAGCAAGATTGTTCTAGACGAACAGTTTTAAAGAAAAATAGAAGAAACAAAAAAGTATACACATATAAAAAGACTCAACTGTAAGTACAGAATGCCATGATAAAACGATCGGAAGAGCCTTTACATGGCAACAACCTAACCACTTGACCAGCACCTTCACACACACACGTCATTAGTCACAAGGCTATGAAAATGCTTCTATGGTTATACAATGAGGACGGTAAAAAAAACAATCTCTTACACTGAACTGACGAAACAAACTTCAGTAAAGATGAAACTTCTCTGCACTCTGACTAGGAAAAACTTGTGCGAATCTGTACGCCTTCACTATACTACTTTTTACTAGAATCTACAAATCTTCAAGAACTCGCCGTACACATCCGATCGTGTTGGATGCCCGTCGTAGAAAAGCGGCCGGTCAAAAGATTTGAATTTTACATGACGTCTCTTCTCCCTCATGTCCAGTGTCCTGGTGTCTCATTTCAATGCCGATTTAACTATCCTACACGCCCCCGATCGAAAGATCACTTCACTATCCTTTCATTCTATTTCAAAGTCGTCCATCTACCCGGGTGGACGTTACTCTCTTTGTGATCTCCGCAAGGTTGTGAGGCTGGCCTCTCCCTCTCCTTTCCCCATTTCACGCCTTTCAACACAGCGTCCACTTCAGCTACATTGATGGACATGCTCAACTGGTTAAGGTCAAGCAACTGAGAAGCAAATCTGTGGTATTGCGCAGAATATTTGCTGTAACTCATCTTTTTAAGGCGGCGAGCTGGCAGAATCGTTAGCACACCGGGTGTTTCGTATGTCGCTACATTCTGAGTTCAAATTCCGCCGAGGTCGACTTTGCCTTTCATCCTTTCGGGGTCGATTAAATAAGTACCAGTTACGCATTGGGGCCAATGTAATTGATTTAATCCCTTCTCCTAAATTTCAGGGCTTGTACCTACAATAGAGAGGACTATTATTATTATTATTGTTCAGTAGTTTTATTTTTATAACGTGCTTTCACTTCACTACCGAGCGCAGCTCTGTGTGCCTTGGGTATGTGCTGTGGTTTGCTGTGATGCTCTTATGGTTACTGTATTGAAAGTGTTTTGCGTAGGATGTGTGCAGTGCCCAGTAGTGCAATTTTCTGTATGTTAAGTCCTGGTGTTTTTGTTATGTATTTGTCTGAATATTTTTTATTATACCTAATGCACCTACTATGATACGAATCGTTTCTGTTTTTAGATTCATATTCGAGTTACCTCTATTTCCAGGTCTTTGTATTTTGAAAGTTTTTCCATTTCTTTTAGGGAAACGTTGTCATCTGCTGGTATTGATACATCAATTAGAAAGCATTTTTTTCTTCATGATCTTTGACAACTATATCTGGTCTATT
>NC_068985.1:22845068-22847098 GCF_001194135.2 Octopus bimaculoides
TTCTTCTTCTTCTTCTTCTTCTTCTTCTTCTTCTTCTTCTTCTTACTTGTTATGTAGTATGATTTCTTGTTTGTATTTGTCAGTTTCCTTAAATACTGAAAACAGTTTCTTGTTTTGCTCGTGTTTTGTGGCTATTTGTATTAGTTTTCCCTGCTTCGGAAGTAGGTATTTTTGTAGTCCTATGGTGGTTATTTTATAATAGTTTTCCTGCTGTATAAGACCCCTGCCACCTTCTGTACGTTGTATATATAGCCTTTCTATGTCAAATTTTGGGTGGTGCATCCTAGATCCTGTCATTATTTTTCTTGTTTTCCTGTCTATTTTGGTTAGTTCATTTAGTGTCCGGTTAAGGATATTGTAGCTGTAACTTATAACTGGGACAGTTAAAGTGTTAATACCTATTATCTTTTTTTGTTTTTATCATCATCATCATTATTATTATTATTATTATTATTATTATTATTATTATTCCTTCGTAAGACAGTGTAGGTAAAAATGGACCGTCAAGTTATAACAAGGACCTCAGACAGATAATACTTTCCTTAAGATGTGCGCTGTGCCCAATAAGGCTGCTTTTTGCAAGACGTCAATCTTGCATGGGATTTCCAGTTGCTTTAAGAAGTCTTGAAGTTTCAATGGGATTGAGCCTAACCCTCCGATCACCACTGGTATCACTTTTACATCACTCTCTCTCTCTCTCTCTCTCTCTCTCGCATTCCATACACTCTTGCCATTTTCACTTTCAATTCAGTATACTTGGTGATTTTTTTCAACATCTTTACTCACAACATTCATGTCATTTCGTATGGCTACATCAATGATCTGACAATATTTGTCTCTCTTACTCAATATGACAATATCCGACCGACGGTGTTCGATTAGACGATTCGTCTGAAAATCATAGTCCCAGAGTATCGTTACTTTTCCATCTTCCTGCATAAACTTTACCAGTTCTCTGTTACTTCATATTGGTATTTACGGTATAAGAGCCAATGAAGATGCACACCCATTTTATCATGACGACGCTTGTATTCTTTTTTGTGCAAGGCTCTCATATCCACTTACTTGTCGATAAAATAAGTACCAGTTATCTACTGGGGTCTATGTAATCAATTATTTCTCTCTCCCAAATTCTTGGTCTTGTACCTATTGTAGAAAGGATTATTATTATCATTATTGTTGTTGTTATTATTATTATTATTATTATTATTATTATTGTTAATTAACAACTCGGGTTTCGTTGGAACTCCTAGAGTCTTGTATGTGTAGCGAGCTTGCTGCCTGCAGCCTACGGTACCATGTTATCTGTTCTTTTCAACTATCTAATACTTACCTGATTATTCTGGCCGTACTAAGGAAGCAAACCTTTTGTAACTGTTCTACTGGGCGCTCTATTCTAGCATATGTGGTGCATGTTGTCCACCATCACTAGGTCCGATCTGTTATGCTCTAGCACCTGATCTGTTTGGATTGGGAAATCTCAGAGGATTTTGCTAGTTTCCGACTCCGTCACTCTCTGCGGTGTGTTCTCATACCACGTCTTGCCCCTCTCTAGCCCCCACTTTTCGCACAGTTTCCAATGTAGCACTTTCACTACCCGGTCGTGTCGCTACAACTTGTAATAGTTTGGGGCATCTAGGGCATTCGTTCGTGATGTGGGATCTTTAGGGTTTGACGGCCAACATTTTCTTATGTAGTGTTTTTGGTATCGAAACACTTTCAAACTTCGTATACTTGTATATTTTGCGGTATAGAACAGATAAAAATTTTTGTATCCGAAGTTATTTCACGTTAAAAATTGTCTTATTTCGATAATTTCAACTAATCACTGACGTCTATTCAGTTGAATACAGTTAGTGCTGTGACGGTGTATATGGTATTAATTCCCGTTAGTTCTGACATTTCCGATTAACTAGACTGTTCGTAAACAAAGTGGAAAAAGCCATCAAAATATTTGAATATTGCCTGCACTTGTTATTGGAGCTGGCAGAATTATTAATGCACCTTCACCAAGTGCTTCATTTCCTAGA
>NC_068985.1:22847108-22850925 GCF_001194135.2 Octopus bimaculoides
GGGTTATGGTTATGAGTTATAGGGTTTTAGGGTTAGGGTTATAGGGTTATATAAACAATATATGCGTATAAATTACGATTAAACCGGATGAAATATGTCACAGGGAATAACATTTTTATGACCGGCCAAAAATTATTGTTTACGAAAGAGCACTGACGTCAGTGATTGGTTGAAATTACAGAAATACGACAACTTTAACATGGAATAACTTGCGATGTACAATTTTTTGTTAAGAAGGCTAAGAGAAAAAGTTGTTTTGTATGACACATTCTACCAGTGTCCCAAGTTTGAAAGTGTTTCGTTAAGAAAACAAGTGTTGGCCGTCAAATCATAAAGATCCGTGATGTGGGCAATGGTTTTATTCACTCTACTGTAGATGTGGCACAGCGGAGTTACTCTAGTTCGTGACCAGAGCTTGGTCTTGCGCTGTCAATTTAGTGTTCTTGGTCTCTTTTTTAGGGTTCCTTTCATCAGTCAATCCCACCTATTTTTTCCAGCAACTTCTGTTGTGGTTACATAGAATGGATTGTGTAGTTCCTTCTTGTGCAACTCTTCTTCATGTACATGTACTTTTTGTACTTCTTCCTTTATTTTTCCTTTTTTTCTCTACTCTCAATACTCCATATTATTATTATTATTATTATTATTATTATTATTATTATTATTATTATTATTACGACAATGAAGATGATGATGACGTCTAATTTAGACACAAGGTCAGCATTTTTAAGCGATGTGAAGGAAACTATTGATACTATCTACCTCAGTACTTGACTGGTACATCGCGGAATCTGATTGAGATGTAGGTAGTGTGGATTCTAACTGCTGCATACATTTGAATGTAGCAAATAATTCGAGTTACAGTGTGAGAGGAATACGGTCGCTAGAAGATGTGTATATTGAAGTTACATTAGATACTGACTCCAAAAAGTGGAGAGAATAGATAGGCGTATTTAATGCCAGGAATTATCCAAACAACTGATTCTGATTTGTGTAGAAATAGGGAAGAGAGTTGAATTTAGAAATGTTGAGAAGAGAAACTTTAACCCTGAGTAACTGTCTGAACTAGAAGGAAATGTAAGTTAGGTTAATGGGTTGAAATGGGTTTTCAAAACTAAGTATAGAAGACATGGCTTTCCACAAACTGGATCTTTTTTAAAACGGGGGCCACATTTTTCATTAACGAAACACTTTGAAACTTGGAACACTAGTAGAATGTGTCATATAAAACATCTTTTTCTCTTAGTCTTCTTAAAAAAAAAAGAAATCCATAACTTATTCCATGTTAAAGTTGTCGTATTTCTGTAATTTCAACCAATCACTGACGTCCATTCAGCCGATATACATTAAGTGCCGACTACATAAACAAACGATTCTGAAACAATTAACCCTAACCCTAACCCTAACCCTAGGGTTAGGGTTAGGGTTAGGGTTAGGGTTAGGGTTAAAGCAAATTTAAAATGAAAAAAGCAAATAAAACGAAGGTATGGAGATTAAATACGCTTTACATCGCTTAATCAGCCAAAGGAGTAAATGTAAACAACTGAATACTTGTCAGTGATTGGTTGAAATTATCGAAATAAGACAATTTTTTACATGAAATAAATTCGAATACAAAAATATTTTTCTGTTCTATAACACAAAATAGATAAGTATACGAAGTTTGAAAGTCTTTCCGTACCAAAAACACTACGTAAAACATTAATGAAAAATGTGGCCCCCGTTTTAAAATAGATCCCAGAAACTTCCCATCGCTAAACAGCGACAATGTAAGAGAGATGAGTTGCCTGGAAATGTTTAATTACTACGACGAATAAACCCAGAAGACAGCGACCTGGCAGAATCGTGAGCACTTGGAATAGAATAGTGACATTTCTTCCGACTTTTTACATTCTGAGTTCGAATCTCGTCGAGGTCAACTTTGCCTTTCATCCCTTTGAGGTCTATAAAATAAAGTACCATTCATGTACAAGGGTCGATGTAATCGCCTCTTCCCTTAAAATTGCAGGGAGATCGACGTCCCTTCTGCTAGAATCTTGCAACTTCGGTCACTTTTTACGCCACGGAAACCGTTAGTCGGCCTTATGAGTTCTTGGGTTAAAAAATAAATAAATAAAAACCTAAAACGTATATTCTTTTCTACTCTAAGCACAAGGCCCGAAATTTTGTGGGAGGGTGCCAGTCGATTAGATCGACCCAGTACAAAACTGCAACTGGTACTTAATTTATCGACTTCGAAAGGATGAAAGGCAAAGTCGACCTCGGCGGAATTTGTCAAAACCTAAAACATATATTATCAATCCAACTTTTGTAAAAGCAACGGTCAATGCATGAACCAATTTGGGACCATTGAATTAGAAATCTAATTAAGTTGTTGTTATTATTGTTGCAGTTCAGGCGGTGAGCTCGCAGAATCGCTAGAACGCCGAACAAAACGCTTAGCGGTATTTCGAGTGAAAGGAACCGTGTGAATAGACGGAAAAAAAAAGAACCAAAAAAAAAGGTACCAGCGATAGATCGGGGCTTGTGAGGTCAGAGCGTGGTCTGATCATCGCTTCATTTGTATTGTCCCTGTATTGTTAATTTCATTCGATTTTTTATATATTTTATTTCATTTTTAAAAGTCATATTTTATGTACAATCATACCGATTTACTGATCCCACCAGTTGTTCTGTCCATTTCTATGTTTAGCCCCCGGTGGACAATAAAGAAATTGGTATTTCGTCCGTCTTTACATTTCGAGATAAAATTCCACCGAAGTCGACTTTGCCTTTCATCCTTTCGGGGTCGATAAATTAAGTACCAGTCAAGTACTGAGATTGATGTAATCGACTATTGCCCTCCCCACAAATTCCAGGCCTTATGTTTTTAGTAGAAAGGATTATTGTTGTAGTTAAGGCGACGAAATGGCAGGATCGTTACCACGCCGGACGAAATACTTAGCGGCATCTCTTCTGGCTTTAATTTCTGAGGTGAAATTCTGCCGATGTCGCATTAGCCTTTCAACCTTTCGAGATCGATAAAATAAGTACCAGTTGAGCACTAGTGTCGATGTAATCGACTAACTCCGTCTCACAAAATTGCTAGCCTTGTGCCCAGATTAGAAAGGATTATTTTTATTGTTGTTTATCCATGTAATTAACGGAATTCCGGTTCTGAAGAGGGTTCGTAGAATTACACTTCTCCTATGCATCGGTTCCTTCCCCAAGGCAACAGTGTTTAATTTGGATGAGATTTTGCGTCTATTTCTATAAAATCAATTGACCGCATAGAGGTTACCTCGTTGGCGTAATACTCAGACCACCTATAGCTTTGCACAGTTCCCTTCGACAATAAAGGAAAAAAATGTATCATTGTAAAATTAAGTAGAGCATTCAGTGGCGTTCTTTCAGCCTTCTTTTAATTTTTATGACTCTTAAATATTTGATGCACTCAAGGAGTTGTAATAACCAAATTGATAGGTTTTCAAACTCTCACCTGCAGACCATAGTTTTGTGTTTTCATAGGGCAACACTTCAAAGGTGAGATACACCTTTACTTGCATGAATATTTAAAATGGACAGGTACCCACTTGCTAATCTGAAATAAGGTAATTAATTACAAACAAACACACATGTGTACACAAGCGCACACTCTCTCAAACACACACACGCACACAGACACACACACTCACACGGTCTCTCATACGCCTATAAACACACATGCATATGTGTGCACACACATACACATATACAAAGAGAGAGAGAGAGAGAGAGAGAGAGAGATGTTCATGAAAGCAAAAGAGATACATAATAAATATGATATATCTTTTTATAT
>NC_068985.1:22851146-22857239 GCF_001194135.2 Octopus bimaculoides
ATATATATATATATATATATATATATACACACACACATATATATGTGTATATATACACACACACGGGAACATTTTCAGACAAATATGTGCGCGCACCCGTGTGTATTACTGTCTCACTTACAGAGATGTATGGTTCTGAATATGAATGAGAGTAAGCTAGGTAAATCACTTAGTAAGTGTTTTGTCACTTCAGGAGTTACAGCTATAAAGTCAAAAATATTCTAGAGTAAGACTATAAATATTTCCTTATTTTGATTTAATACTTCATATGCTCTCTTGTACATATATACATACGTACGTACGTACGTACATCTCTCTCTCTCGCTCTCTGTATAAATATATACATATAATTTAAGTAATAATAATATCACGAATGATGACGTAAAGTAAAGTACAATGAAGCTGAACTGCAACTAAAAGCGAGGATGTTATAGCGGTATAATGACGATTGGCTATTGGCAGCTTATTAGTTGAGCAGATACATGCATAAAACGAAAAGAATACAAACAGACAAAACAACTGGTCTCATATTTGCTTACGACATTTATTTCTTCAAAATACAGCGGTTCAGTTGTTATATGAGTAGAGATCATAAGAGGTGAGGAAGTAATAAGATGTGTAAAAAGTGTCTTACGGTTGCTTCAAGAACAGATGCATAAGTGATACATCTTGTCCAAAACAAACGGTAGCTCTCCATATAGCAGCAATCTATTATACATGTGTGTACACACACACACACACACGTATAATTAAACAGCTATCATATTCTCATATCAGGCATTTTATCATTTACTTTCATGCAGAAGTTGAGATAACCCCGATAATCATTAGAAAGGGCCGAAGAGAATAGTACGGGATGCAGTCTTTGCCACTGGAATTCTGAAAGTCAGATGTGACACTTTCATCTCTATAGGGACATAGAACCCTCGCCATACTACTCTGTTCAGCCTTCTCCGACGATTGCCGAGTTTATCTCCTGGTATGAAACTAATTGTTAAAGAGGCTGATATGAGAGTGTAACATTATACATTTATAGTAGAAAGTGGGTTATACATCTTTAGATGTATACCTGACTTTCCTACTATAAAATTAAGAAATATAACGGAACGCTGAACTCCAGACTATCAACTTAAACAACATTTATTGAGTTGGTAAATATATACATCTTTAGTTCTTGTTGTTACAGCTTCTGTGTGTATGAGCATAGTTGTTGGGACGTTGTTCTGTAGTTGTGAGCGAGCTGTCGAGTGTAAGTCCGAAAGATGTAGAGAGACAGCTTAAATACGTCCATGCTCAATCGCTGGCCAGCGAGAAAGAGAATGAATTGAGCGGGAACGCTTGGTTGTTTAATTCTACGCATGCGTAAGACTACGCATGCGCACGGCGTTACTACACATTTATATTAATAATATACCCTCTCTCTTAACCAGTGTCTGAGTGTCTGTTTAGCTTGTCACATAGATTTTTAGACAACTGTGTGTGTGTGTGTATGTGTGTCTGTGTGCTGTGTGCGCGCCGGCATATAATCACAGCTATCACTTGCATGTAATATACTTTCTGTCCAAGGCGGCGAGCTGGCAGAAACGTTAGCCCGCCGGACGAAATGTTTAGTGGTATTTCGTCTGCCGTTACGCTCTGAGTTCAAATTCCACCGAGGTCGACTTTGCCTTTCATCCTTTTGGAACGCACTGGGGTCGATATAATTGACTTAATCCGTTTGTCTGTCCTTGTTTGTCCCCTCTGTGTGTAGCCGCTTGTGAGCAGTAAAGAAATAAGAAACGTTAGCCCGCCGGGCGAAATGCTTAGCGGTATTTCGTCTGTCTTTTCGTTCTGAGTTCAAATTCCGCCGAGGTCGACTTTGCCTTTCATCCTTTCATGGTCGATAAATTAAGTACCAGTTTTGTACTGGGTCGTTCTAATCGACTGGCCCCCTTCCCCCAAAATTTAGGGCCTTGTACCTAGAGTAGAAACGAATATACTTTCTGTCCAAAGGGTTTTTTAATGCCAATTTTTATACGCTATATTTGTAGCTTCATGTGCTACGAGATCCATTATTCCTCCAAAAATTATTTAACGTTCTCTCGAAGTTTATAAATGTTTATGACGTCAGCAACATACAATTCTCACTAGCAAGAATAAAGTTTCAAAAATGGAGAAAGAAATTTGAAAGAGATGTTGGTTCGAGTCCGACCAGCAGCATTTGACTTTTTCTAGCCAAAGGATTTTTATCCCAATACTCCGTGCTGTTATTTATAGCCTTATTTGCTTCGAGATCAACTGATCTCAAAAAGAATATATATATATATATAAAGTTAAATAAGACCGGTTTATGGTGTGTATACACACATACACACACACACAATGTTGAAGCATTACAACATTATATATATATATAATGTTGGTGTGTGTGTGTGAGCATGTGTGTGTGTGTGTGTATGTATGTGCTTGCGTATGTGTACATACACATGTACATATAAATTACACGTACAAAAAACAGCCGACGAAGATAGTTGCTTCCCATGAGGACCTATCCAGTTCATGTCAGCATGGAAAGCAAACGTAAAATGATGTGTGTGTGCCATAGACTCACAGAGAACGTCCGAAACTTAGCAATACAGTAATCTTAGTTAATCTAAACGAGGCATTTAATTAAAGAGTGAATAATGACTCGTATGTGTGTGTGTATTATACACACATGCTCATAAAGCTACAAATAATACATAAATACATATACATACATCCATATATAAATACATATATGTGTGTGTGTGTATTCATAATATGCCCATTATGTACACATGCATACATACACACATATGTGCGAATGGTCATTTTACACACACATCACGCACACACATACACATTCACAGAAATAAGCGAGTAGGCGCACACAGACACAGTTGTTTCTTAGGCTATGACCAGATCAATCGATGATGTTGATAAATGATGTGTGAACAGTTTATCGTTGCTGGTTCCTTGGCTACTTGAGTTATGTGGGTGTTAGCCAGCAGATAAAGGTGATTGGACAGGTAGTTGGAAGTATATAAATACATAGCTGTCCAGCCAACCGACAACAGTGCTATTTACCTTTACCGTACAACAAGATAAGACCAGAAAGAAGATCAAAACATAAAAAAAAAAAAAGGAAGAGAGAGAAAGAGGAGTTATTTTCAACTAACGAGATTGCAGCACCCGGACAACTAAGTGTTCATCTATTAGTTTCTGTTGGTAATAATAACAATGATTTATAACGTTGGCACCAGCCCAGGAGGACAAAGTTAACTGAAGTGATATACCGTTTATTACTGGTACTTTATTTTTGTTTTATCAACTTCAGAAATATGAAATACAAAGATTATGCCCAATAGGATTTGAACGCATAACGTAAGGGGTGAAAAAGATACAGCTACACGCGACTGTCATCGACTAAACTACAATATTATTTATGATGATGTACAATGCACATAATCGAACATATAAATGAGGACGTGTATATAAATTGAAAATAATGATAGTTACATATATAAAATAAAATATAGTAATTAATAATGATAACTATAATGATAATGATGATGACAACAGCTTTGTTTAACATATGATAAGTATATTAGGAACAGTGACAGTGTCAACAAATTAAAGAAAGAAAGAAAGAAGGAAAGGAGGAAAGAAAGAATGCATAAATCTTATCAGACAGTCCTTCCTTGTCAGAGCAGGTTGTTACAACAGCGCTGGGATAAGGCGTATTACCTTGAACATCGCAGAAAAGTAAGTAACCTCCGCTTTGTTGATTTCTTAGTTTACTTTTCAAAGATCCAGGTCTCAGCCCTGATTAAGCAGACCTATGACCAAAATGTACCACCTGTGGTAATAATGTCTTTTGCTGTTGCTTTTGTTGTTGGTGTTGTTTTCTTCTTCAGACAAATTGTGTATAGGACTACATTATCCATTGTATCGACCGACTTGCATGAAAGCTCATTCGTTGATTCGCTTGATTTGTTTGGTCATGTTTATAATGGAGGGGAATAGATACAGAGGCAGAGAGCCGATTGTATATGGTTGTATGTTGCTGTAGTGTATAAAGTGGAATATTTGAAATAAAAGAAAACAGGAGAAATATCCCTTAATATCCCTTAGTTGTTACTAATTCATCAGGGCCAGTATTGACAGTTACATCAATTAGATGGGGAGCAGTGACTCGTTCATCTTTTCTTCAGTCTATTCACTATAGCCTAACCCAACCGACACAGCGAAAATAACCTGAATTGCTCAGACAGAAATCGAAACCGGATCGTGACATTAAATAATATCAAATGTTAGCGAATTTCCGGAGTTATTAAGAGCGTCGGAGAGATTGTGTTGTGGTATTCATTCTGGTTGTCGGCGTTCTGGATTCCAATATCGTCGCTATCAACTTCATCCTTTCTGGGGTCGGTCAATAAAGCTCCTGTACTGGTGCATATTTTTCTCGCGCACTTTCTTTCCACCTCTTTTTCAAGGAGAAATTGGTCGGACTCAGACATAGAGAGAATAGGCTTCAACAGCTATAAAATGTCCATGACCACGTCGTGTAACATGACGTGCCTTTACGAACACATGGCAGTGTTAAATGTAACTGCATTTTCAGAATGAAGCTCACTTCTTACTCACGTTTTTCATATAGGCACCAACTAATATTCAAGCTAAACCTTGATCGCACCGATCTGAGAAAGCCTGAGTGGGTGGGGGAACGCAGTAAAAAGCAAAAATGATGATGCTGAGCCTCACTTGAAGTGTTAGATATTTAATCATACGGCACATTGATTCTAAATTTGACACGAGGTTAAATACTTTGGTTACATTGGCCGTGATGTTTTATTTTATCGCTCCCTAAACTGATGAAAATCAACTACGATGGGGTTTGAATTTAGATTGTAAAGAGCCGTAACAAAATACCGCAAGGCATTTTGTTCTGCGCTCTGTAGATTCCACCAGTCACGCTCTGCATATTAATATAATTGTTTCAAGTTTTGGCACAAGGCCAGCAATCTAACGGGCGGAATTTAGTCGATTACATCAACTCTAGTGCTCAACTGGTATTTATTCTATCAACAGGAACGGATGAAAGGTAAAGTTATCCTCAGCAGGATTTGAACTTAGCACGTAAAGAACCAGAAGAAAAGTTATCATGCATTTTTGTCCGCTAATGATTCTGCCAGCTCTACGATTATAGTTTTATCTGTTTTGTTAATTAAGGAATATTCATACTTCTTTCGATGTTCTTTGTATTTTTGTTTGGAACAAAAATGTTTTTAAGATCATCGATGTTTCTAGTCTATCGCTGTTGACGTTTACAGAATATCTTGTTAATTAGTCTCCAAGGCTAAATACGTTTAACAACTACAACATCTTGATCAATGATCTTTGTCGCACAAAACTTTTTCAATTAATCTTTCAATCAGTCTATCATTCACATTTTACTACCCTGCCACAATGCTTCATGTAGTTACATTGTCTTATTGCTTTGTTTAGTATTATTCATATATTTAATTAGTTTCTATTATCATAAGCTGATTGAAGGCGGCAAGCTGGTAGAATCATTAGCACGCCGGATAAAATAATTAGCGGTATTTCATCCGTCTTTACATTATGAGTTCAAATTTCACGGAGGTCGATTTTTGCATTTCGATGTCGATAAAATGAGTACCTATCAAACGCGATGAGCAATGAAATCTATTTAACCCTCCTCAAACAGCTGGCCTTTTACTAAAATTTGAATCTATAAATACAAGCAGATTGGGACGAATTTTTTGTAACATAAAGTTCAGACATTTTTTTTTATCATATTCGACTCTGTGTGTGTGGGGGGGATATTACGCGTAGAATTGGTAATCGGTAGAGCGTCGGACAAAATATGTTTACGTATTGTATTTTCTACATTGTAACAACAAACGTAATTATATTTATAAATGGCCATCAATTAATATTGTTCTTCAGTCATTTGTACATTGCATCTTGGTATCAAATTTCGTCGTTATACATCTATATACGTTCTGAAATAAAATCTTGCTCAGGGCTTTATTTGTCTTTCATCCTTCCGATGCCCCCACCCCCACC
>NC_068985.1:22857249-22859887 GCF_001194135.2 Octopus bimaculoides
AGACAATGCTTTAACAAGGTCATAGTTCAAGAACTGAGGCTAATGAAAAGGACGTGTATATATACGTATTTACATCTTGTCAATTATGATGACGGTGATGATGATGTGGATTATGATGACGATGATAATGATTATAATTTGATTAACCTCAGGTCAAGTCTGATGTAGTACAACATGCTATCAAAGTGACCAACCTCACTTTTAACCAAATATGGTGTTATGTAGGATTACATTAGTAGCCCTAAATAACACTATGTTGGATCTTTTCTTTTTTTAAGACGGTTGAATGTGATTTCAGGCAAATTTAGAAGTTATTTGTAGCAACTCAAGTCACTTCATAGAGATTCCTAAAAGGTTCCATATGTATGTCATACTTTAGTTCTGGAAGGTCCGAAATAAGAATAGGCTCATCGCCAGACTTTGGTACTTGGGGGTGCTTCAGAATATTCTGGGTGGGCACTAATTTGTAATAATGTTAAAGTGGAGTTTCGAAATAAGTGTATCACTGTAAATCTGAGGTCACACCATTGAATAGTGAGGGGGTAGTGTCGTCCAGTGCACCCCCATAACGACGGACATGATTAAGACCAATAGAGGCCTTAAGCACTTAAATATTTTTGGTAATTCACAAAATATGAACAATAATAAACCATAAAATAATTTCTTTATTCTCCAAAATGAAACAAAACTGACAGTCAGATGAAAAATAATGTTTATTTTTGTATACTTACTTCCACTTTATTTATATTGCAAGCATTTTCTCCTACTATGGAAAATCTTTAATCAGATACTCAAATCTAATCCTACATAACACATCTACTTCTATACTTAATACAGATAAGGCATCCCGAACATTATTTTGGCAAGTTTAAGATGATTTCTTTCGTACCGTGAACAATTTACTATTTCTGTAGTGCCTCCTTCCCTAACATGCTTATTTGCTTCGTGGTTTATCCAGCGCTGAAACCTGGTGAGCACTGACTAAACAATGAAAGTTAGGGTTAAATGAATGAGAGGCATTCCAGCAATTACCATCCTGTCTTTTTTTCTTCAAGCAATGTTTGTAGGACTACGTGATATAACGTATTCCTTTTTCCTTCTTTTTTTTTTTTGAGGCGGCAAGGGTACAGTTAGGAGGGATTTAACCATTGTTTTTAGCATGTCGAGTAAAGACGTAAGGGCTCCCTTAATGGTTCATGAGAGATCCTGTAGATAAAATGTGTGCTGGTGTCTTCTCTGTGTGTGTGTGTGTGTGTGTGTGTGTGCTGGCAAACAGACAAGTTCATTGATTTAAAATATGTTTGAAACAAGATTCCTCTATGGGTATGTTCCCCTCCACCACCGCCCTACTGCATAAGCAAAGATTTTGTGACAAACAATTTTTCAAGTGAAATTATGCAAAAAAATTTGACATTCAATCCTAGTATCGAAAAGGAATTCACGTCGTGAAATCTGCAACCTCTGGCGGTCTTTGACATTAGACGGATATGATAAACATTTTAGTAAAAGATTTTTAATTTAATCCAGATAATTTTTTACTAATCTATCATAAGATAATCCTTTCTCCCCACCTTGGTTCGTCTTCCTCCTAATTCTGTATTCTATCTAAAAATATAGGGAAAACGCTGTCGCAAAAACGATAATATTCTTAATTAATTGAACCTGGAAAAGTACAGGACAAAAAGAAGTAGAAACATAAAAATATTGTATCTAATGTTGAAACTTAAATTTTATAAAATGGCTTTTAGGTGAGTGTAGATAGAAAATAAAAAGAAAAGACTGAAAGGCAAGACTAAATGTCCCTTAGGCGCAGGGCCGTCGCTAAACCCTTGAACCCCATGTTAAGATCAAAGTTCGTCTTTGAAAGTTACCGGGATTATAAAAGTGCTCTTTTAATCATATCTGGAAGTTTTACTTATTGAAATTTGTAACAGACGTAAATAAATTTAACTTGTACTTTTAAAGATGTTCTTTAGGATAACGTGAAATATTGAACTTCAGATACTATAAATCAAAATATAGCTATGAATAAAAATTGCGTAGATTATGAATTTTGATTGAAAGGATGGGGCCTTGAAGCAAAAAGTTGCAAGGGATCTCTAAAAATCAAGCGACGGAACTGCTTGGGCGACATGTTGACAATATTGTTAAATCTGAAGGGCTATTTTCTTCTTACCCTGTCATGTGCATATCTAAGTGAGATCATACCTAATGGTTTATGTTGAGTCTGAGAATGGGAGTTTCTGGACATCAAGAGCCGAAGTTTGTTCGATTTCCAGAGTTTCATGAGCATAGATTTTTAATCTATGTTTCTTATTTCTTTATTGCCCACAAGGGGCTAAACATAGAGGGGACAAACAAGGACAGACAAAGGGATTAAGTCGATTACATCGACCCCAGTGCGTAACAGGCACTTAATTTATCGACCCGGAAAGGATGAAAGGCAAAGTTGACCTCGGCGGAATTTGAACTCAGAACGTAACAGCAGACGAAATACCGCTAAACATTTCGCCCAGCGTGCTAACGTTTCTGCCAGCTCGCCGCCTTTCAATCTATGTTTCTAACGAGGATAATTTTTCATTTTTTAGTGTAAGATAAACTCCACTAAATCCATCACATCATTTATCTCTTCGCACTT